>NW_006968607.1:0-32979 GCF_000164805.1 Carlito syrichta | reverse complement strand
AGCATAAGAAAACTGAAAAGTGTATATTAATGTCAAACGAGGAAGACTTTCAGGAAAAGAGGGCAACTAGAGATAAAGAAGCACATTTCATTATGATTAAAGGATCCACTGATCAGGAATGGAAGAAAAACAATATTTATAGCATATATGTGATCATTTCAGAATTCGGAAACAGAAAAATATAAGCAATTTTATATTAATGAATTTGAAAGCATTTAAAAGGTAGAACTCCACGTAAACCCAACTTAATGAACAATAAAACTGAGGACATCTGCAGAGTCGTGTTCATTAATTAAACTGCATGCATATTTAAAATCTTCTTATAAGTGTGTCCCAAGGTCTGGTGACTGAATTGGTCAATTGTTTTCTATAACTGAGAAATAAATGACACCAATCTCACGTAAGAAGTTGTAGAGAATACAAACAGTAGGCAACTTCTCCAAATGTTTTAAGCATTCTGTATAAACTGTATGCTAAACTGACAAAGATATCACACACAAAAGCAAATCAAAGGGTTATATATATCATGACCAAATTTTTAAAAATACTGTGTTTAACAAACTGGATCCAAAGTTATATCAAGTCTGATACACCATGTATAAATTGGGTTTTATCCCAGAGTGAATTCTTACTGCATTAACACTTTGAAATCACACAACTTCAGTCAAACGTAGAAATATATAATAATATTGTGATTATTATAATAGATGCAAAAAATTGACATAACTTATCACCACTTAAGATTAAAAAACATTTACAAAACTGCAGCTAGCATGGTAGTCAGTACTGAAATATTCAAATCTTCCCGAGTGCAATTTAATATTTATGTAGGGGAACAGCACAAGTAAAAGGAAAAAAAGGCCTAATAATAGGAATGGAAGAAATGAAACTGCCATTATTCACATACTGAACATGCATATTTCTAGATTAACATCATTCTGCATATTACATACTAGAATTAATAAGTGAATTTAACAAGATTACTGGACATCTGGTTAATAAAAAGTAAACAATTTCCAAGTACCAGCAACAAATAATTAGAATAGAATAGAGTAACAGAATAAATTAAGTGAAAATACTGTTTACCACAACTTCAAAGATTATCACAATCTTAGATAAAATTTTAATAATATCTGAGCAAGATTTTTACACAGAAAACCACAGTAAATTATTCAGAGGAATTAATAAAGATATAAACAACCGGAAGGGTGAACAACATGTATTAAATGGAAGCTTTCGTTTTTTAACGTACACAATTCTTCCCACTTTGAAACACATGCAATCCCATTCACTGCGAATCCAAGTTAAATCCCAGCAGTAATTCAGCATGTTCTGTAAATCGCTAAACTTACAAACAGGACTAATGGAGAGAATTAATAGAAAGCTAGATTCCAGTTGAATAAAGTAAAGAAAGACCTATTAGTAAATGATTAGAGCAATCCGGGACATTGTTTTTTCCTACCACCAGAGTTCAAGAAATAAAAAGAAAACAGGTTGATATCTGTGAAGTGGCTCTTCACAGTTTAATATCTAAGATCAGGATTTTACTGTATAAGATTATTTAGGTATACTGTATTTTCTTATAAACTATTATTCAAAAATGAAACTGAAACCATGGAAAAATTTTTTTCATTTAATTCACTGCACATGTATATATTAGCATCTCCACGGAATACTAGGAGTTATGCCCAGGTGTGTGTCACACATTTAGTATCCAGATCTTACAGAATGGAAGTCCTTCTCAAACTTGCTTTGCATGCTTTTAAAAAACCCACTAAGGTCAGAGAAGCAAAGAGATTGTCTGCAATTTTTGGAGAGAATAGGAAACTCGAACCTAAGACTCATCCTCTTGTAAACCAGTCCTGAGCATTACACTATGCTATTTCCATAGTCCATATGAGAATTTCCACAAATAAGGCCATTTATCAATAAGTGTGTCTCCCTTCAAATGGGAGACAGACACATTCAAAATCATCAGAATAATTTCCTCACAATGAATTCCATGCTATAACTGGGCTCTAATCTAATCCAAATCACAACTAATTATTTTTGCAAATTTCTCTAATATGTAATCACACATAAATTAAGACTTACCCCTTAAGAAATGACTGTTGGGCCGGGCGTGGTAGCTCACGCCTGTAATCTCAGCACTTTGGAAGGCAGAGGCGAGAGGACTGCCTGAGCGCAAGGGTTCGAGACCAGCCTGGGAAAAATGGCGAGACCTCACCTCTACAATAAATCAAAAAATGAGCCAGGTGTGGTGGCAGGCACCTGTAGTTTCAGCTACTTGGAAGGCTGAAGTAGAAGGATCACCTGAGCCCGGCAGGTGGAGGCTGTGGTGGCTGTGAGCATGCCACTGCACTCCAGCCTGGGTGGCAGACATGGTGGACTTTTGAATTGGTTCCAGTATAGGGATATTAGCAGCTAACATTTCTATATGACTTCTGGTACACATGTGTACTTTCTAGGATAACACTGTCAGTCATAATAGAAATTACTGAGTCATATTGTATGTGTATATTCAGCTTAATAGAGCTTGCCAACAAAACTCTGCCAGAACCACACTCTAGTTCTCCTTCCACAAGTTCTGTACGAGTTTCTCACAGACACAGGTATTATCAGGGTGACAGCCTCATGTATGCCCAGTCTCTACAGATGAGGAAAGTTCCCTTGCGGAAGGAAGCTTGAAACCAAACACAGCATGGCAGTGTGACTAAGTGGAAGAGACAGCGATCGGAATTTGGGGCTGCTAACACAGCTGGGATTTACCTGGTAGAGCACTATTGATTAGGGAGTTGTGCATAGGACCAGTACCAAAGTTATTGTGGGAATTCACAATAAATCCTCGGTCTAGAGCTGGGCTTGTGGGGCTCTGCCTTACTCAAAGTAGACAAAATATCTAGTCATTGAACATATGTTTAGGTAAAGTGCAAGATGAAGAGGAACAGGCAAAAAAAAAAAGGAAAGAAAAGAAAAAGGAAAAACTGTTTGAGAAAAGTGGCCCAAATATTTCCAAGTTTTGTAAAGTAACGTCAAACTACAGATCCAAAATCACCAAAATCAGTGCAGGTTAAACAAAACAGGTGTGCACATGCATACATCGTGCTTAAAATGCTGAAAGTCAAACATTTATTAAAAATTAAAATATCTGGAGAAATACAGATGAATTGCCAACTTGGGAATGATGATTCAAATGTTGTTCTTCTTCTCAACAGAATCAACGGAGAAAGCATAATACGGGCCAGCATTTTTCCAATGCCAAAAACCCTGAGAGTCCAAAATACTATATCAAATTTAATCATTTTTTAAAAATTTTATTTTAAAGAGGTGGGGTACAATTCAGGGTTAGGTATACAAATGCTCATTATGCAGGTACCCTTGTTGATGAGGTGTGCCCCATTAACTGGCAATCCCACCCATCCGTTAACCAGCAATTTCCCACTACTGCCAATACCTTTCTTACAATATTATGATAATTGTTCAAGGTCCACCTAGAAGTGAGAACATATGGTACTCTGTTCTTTGTTTCTGTGATAGATCACTGAGTATGATAGACTCTAAGTCCATCCAAGTTGCTGTGAAGTCCATATGTTTGTCCTTCTTTATGGCTGCATAATACTCCATTGTGTATATGTACCAAAATTTCATCATTTAATGAAACAAAATTATCCTTCCAATTTGAGGCTGAAATAAGACACATCCACACAATCAAACCAGAGACAATGTGTTGGTGGAGAACCTGAAATAGAAATAATATGGCAGGATGTTCAGGATGAATGAAAATGAAACTTCAAAGAAATCAAGAACTACAGGAGGAAAGAAGAGCACCGGAGAGGGACAACATGCAGAAACATAAAAGGCAATTCTTCTTTACTTTTGAAATGTATCTGACTTTATGAAGCAAAAATGGTAAACAACATTGTATATGTAAAATATATGAGAAGATCACAAATAAAAGGGAACCAGTGGAAATGTGGTGTTATGAGGCTGTATTTATATGACATGGTAGTATCATAAAAGATACTAGACCATGATGATATAAAATTCATACACCAATCCTTCGAGGAACAGTTAAATATAAAAATAAGAAGGTATAAATACCTTCTAAACCAATAACTGCATAACAAATCACCCCCAAATTTATCTTTAATAATAAACTCCTTGCTTACTAATTTTGTTTTTTGCTGTATTTTGATGAAGAACCAACATTACATGATCTGTACCAGCATATTCTGTGAACTGAGGAAATACTTATGGAGTCAATGAAATATTTAAATGGAGTAGAATGAAAAAAAAAAACCTGAGAACTTAAGATGATCATTTGCCTTAAAATAAATTGTATATATAGACTGGATTATAGAATATAGATTGGTTATGGGGGAAAAAAAAAAACTACAAATGAAATCGTGTTTTAAAAAGTAGTGGGTGTCGAGACATATGGTTTCAATAATGGCAAACAAACCTTACAGTCCAACTACACTACTGAGAAAAACTGAGAAAGTCGGAAAATTCAAAAATGTGTTTCAAGGCACCACAATGAAACGAAATAAGCATTTGAAGAGAAGGTCTGAATCAGAAGATAATTTTAGGTGGTGAGACCCAAAATTGATACTAAGGATTTTGGTCATTCAAGGCGGTGACTGAGAAACCAAGATCCTAAGCAGTAAACTGAAGCTGAGAAGCTAAACAACTGAAAGGGGCTTTCAGTAGTTTCTTTATTCGAAGAGACACAGTTTAGACTTAGGTGTGCACCAATGAGAAGAGGTTGTGAAAAACAACCAAGCATTTCATTTGACATCCCTGAGGGATCATGACATAAATATCAATATGAGCTGAAAAGAGAACATTCCTAACAAAACCTGAGACCAGTTTCTCAATCCCTGATTACTATGAGGTTAACTGCTTCCGTGTTAACTGTCTCACAAAAGCCAAAAATAAATGCTCACTGCTTCCAATTGTTTCCATACTATTTATCACAGATAATCCAGCTTGTCACCAAAAACAACTGTACATGTAAGATATGCATGGGAATGAAAGGATTAGCATCACACCGGTAATCCATTTACTAGGTTTATCTGGATGCCTGAGAAAGAAAGAATGATGACTTGGTTATATTCACACAATTTTGAGTGACAGTGAGATTTACTGCACACCTATTAGGAGAGCTACAATTAATTAAAAATATTGACTGCCATATTTTACATCTTAAATCTACAAATAAATTAAAAAAATACTGTCCGTTGGGAGTATTGGCAAACATGTTGAGCAACTGCAAATCTCATACACTTCTGATCAGGTGTACATATTACAGACCACCTTGACATTTTCTAAAATAACTTAAAAATATATCAATCATATTCTCTAGCCGTTCCATCCCTTGAACATTATCCAAGAAAAATGAAATGATATGTCCATAGCAAAGACACAAGAATTTTGTTTCATAGAAAAAGGAGGAGGTTTGGGCACGATTAAGAAGATAAATGTAAAGATGTATTTTCTTGGATGTGTGGGATAGATATTTACATTTTCTTGATTGCGGAAAATGAAAAACAAATGGTAATTTAGTACCAAAAATAATACAACTGAAATAGTAACATTGAGATCAGAGAAAGAGCTGGGCAGGCATGGTGGCTTATGCCTATAATCCCAGCAATCTGGGTGGCTGCGATGGAAGGACTGCTTGCTCCCAGGAGTTCAAGACCACTCTAGGCAACATGGCGAGACCTTGTCTCCACAAAAAACAAACAAACAAACAAAATTTAAATTGGCCAAGTGTGGCGGTATGCATCCATAGTCCCAGTTGCTTAGGAGATTGAAGTTGGAGGATCACTAGAGCCATGGAGTTTAAAATAGCGGTGAGCTGTGATTGTGCCAATGTACTCCAGCTCCAGCCTGGGAAACAGAGCGAAACATAAAAATAAATAAATAAATAAATAATCCAAGAAAACAATTTTAAACAACTACAGATCCTAGAAAATATGCACATAATATTATAAACTAACTCATTCCAACACATTTCAAATTACACAAAAGAATTCAGAGATAAATGCAAGTAAGACCAAAAGCCTTGAAAAATATAGATAGCCCGATATCTGACAAGTCAATCTTGGCTGGTGAAATTTTTTAGGGTACCTGAGCCTAAATCAAGGAATGTGAGTACCAGTTGGAAGCCCAAACTTCACCTGCACATCGACTAATTATGTACCTAATCCTGACTTGTACCCCACATCCTCGTACTTATTAATAAAGTAAAAAAGAAGAAAAAATCCCATGCCCTGGTGCCTGAAGTCACAAACTTTTCCATAAAATTAAGAAAGGAATAAAATCATTCTTGCACAAGCTCTTCCACAGAATAGAAAGTCTGCATAATAAACATTTGTATACCAAACCCTGAATTGCATGCCAAATATTTAAAATAATGTTTTTTAAAAAGTTTTTTAAAAATAAAAAAACATAAAGAGTAAAACATCTCAAAATGTTTTATGACATCTATACAAACTTTACATGAAACGATTGAGGATGTTATAAGGAAGGATAATCTTAGCTTTATATCTCTCATGATAAACAGTAACAGCAAAATTTACTGGAATATTTTTGCATGTATCATTAAGCTTATAATAGCGCAAAAAAATTCTTACTCTTGACAAAATCCTACAATACATCAAACATGATATATCTTACAGCAATGTTCATACAGAATGAACAATTAGAGCTTAATCCAAAATTGAAATAGTGCAGAGTTAACACTTATGAATCAAATAACTGTAACAAAGTAAAACAAAAAAAATTGTCTCATATCACAATAGAGAAACCACTTGACAAAATGTATCCCTCACTTTTACTTAAAACAATAACTTGGTGAGCTGGAGAGTGCTATGATTACTGTTAAAATATTAAGAACCTTCATTTTTTCTGGTATCATGGTAACAGAAGCTCAGTATATAAGATACAATTTGCAACACATTTGATATTTTAATCCAAGTGAAAGTAAAACAATAAAAAGCATTATATGTGACAATGTTACCGATGGCACTATTGTTTAATGATCTCACTAACTAGAGTTCAGTCTATTTTCAATGATTTGTAATTAATTTTTTCCTCCACACTTAAAAAAAGTTTTTATCAGTATTTTCAACTCTTTTTACAAATCTGTCTATAAGCCTATCCTCTTATACTATTTTGTTCTACTTTGATATAAAAGCAATGTACAATTTTAAAATAATTTCTTGTAATAAGTAATCATTAACTATGATTTATATTTTTATTGCATACAAATACCTGTTCTGTGTAAAATTTTAAAACCAAACCCAATGCATATGCCTTCTACAAAGTAATTATGATAGCACGGAAGAGTATATATAAAAATACATAATGGATTTAAATGACTCATATATTCACAGATTTGAGCACATGTCTGTAAGTAAATTACAATTAGCTTTACTAGCACTTTGTCTTGGAGGTATAGTCTGTAAGCATTTAATATCTAAATGATTATAAAGGTATAATAGTATTAATAATATAAACAGCATAATTTATTTTTCAAAAGAAGGGTTTTTTTTCTTCTTCGACCACTTCCAACTTTTAAAAATTTAGGAAAAAATGTATAATACAATTAACCACTTTAAAATAAGCAATTCGGAGGTCTCTATTTACTTTTTTGTACCATAACTTAATGCACATGTCTGAGATACAGTCCTCGCAGCAAAATTACTGTCTAAATCATAAGTAAGTTTTTAATTTAAACAAAAAGAACACTTCCTAAAAACTCACTACCACTGTATACTCACTCAATAATCTGTTATCCAGATAAACATGGTAGATTGTTACTTAAAATTTTTACAAAAAGTTTAAGCATATTTAATATAATAATGGCCCATTTACATGTACTTTTCTTATATCTTTGGGTGCAAATTACTAATTCTATTTGTAATTTCATAATTACTTGATTACCAAACTATTATAAGTTAACTTCACTCAACACATATATAGAGGAATTATATATATTTATATATATATATAAAATGAAATATTAAATATAATGGAATTATATATATATAATTCCAAAATGGAATTTTATATATATATATATATGTAAACACGTGCACACACACACACACACACAAACACACACATATAGACACACACAAGGGTGGAAAAAAACAAAAACCCAGAATGTATTTATTAAAAATTACACAAATGCTCTGAAAGGAAAAAAAACAAATGGCCACATTAAAAAGTGGGCAGAAGACATGAATAGAAGCTTCTCAAAAGAAGACATACAGACAGTCAACAGACATATAAAAAGTGCTCAGCCTCAACAGTCGTCAGAGAAATGCAAATCAAAATCACATTGTAGCCGGGGTCGATGGCTCAGCCTGTAATCCCATGATTTGGGAGGCTGAGGTGAGTGGATTGCCTGAGCCCGCGGATTCGAGACCCGCCTGGGCAACTTGGCGAGACCTCATCTCTACAATAAATCAAAAAATCAGCCGGGCGTGTTAGCGCATGCCTGTAAATCCAGCTACACCGAAGGCTGAGGTGGAAGGATCGATGGAGCCCAGTAGGTCGAGGCTGCGGTGACCGGGAGCCACTGCACTCCAGTCTGGGAAACAGAGTGAGACTCCAACTCAAAAAAAAACCACAGATGTTCAGGAAGACGCAGAGAAAAAGGAACACTTCTACACTGTTGGTGAGAATGCAAAGTTGTGCAACCTCTTTGGAAGACAGTGCGGTGATTCCTGAAAGAACTAGAAATTGACCTTCCATAAGACACAGCAATTCCCCTATTGGGAATATACCCGGAGGAACTCAAATCATTCTACAAAAAAGATACCTGCACACATATGTTTGTTGCAGCTCTATTTACAATAGCAAAAACATGGAAACAACCATTCTGCCCATCAAAGCTGGACTGGATTATAAAAATGTGGTACATATACACAATGGAATATTATGCAGCCATAAAGAAGGACAAATATATGGACTCTGCAGCAACTTGGGTGGATTTAGAGTCAATCATACTCAGCGATCTATCACAGAAACAAAGAACAGAGTACCATATGTTCTCACTCATAAGCGGACCTTGAACAATTACAATACTATTAGAAAGCGACCGGCAGTAGTGGGAGACTGACGGGGGGGCGGGATTGGCAGTTGAGGGAAGCTGCTGGGGGAGGGAGCGGCATACCTCATCAACAACGGTACCTGCATAATCGATATTTGTAAACAAACCCTGAATTGTACCCCACATCTTTATAATAAAAAATTTTAAAAATTAAAAAAAATAAAAATCGTGTATTTATTATTATGTAAGTTTCATCTTCAGTCACCTTGAAAGTACCCTTTGTTTAATGCAATACACTTATTGAGATGCTTTTTCCACTGCACAAAACAGTTCTGAATGCATCAAATTTGATGCCTTTTAGTGCTTTGGCTATTTTTCGTCTCATCTCTTCCACATTGGCAAAACACTTCCCTTTCAGGTTTTTGTCAACCAGAGAAACAAACAAATAAAGGTTACTCAAGGCAAGATCCCGTGTGTAGGGAGGGTGGGACAGGAAGGTCATGCCGTTTTTGGTCAAAAACTTCTGAACATGCAGAACAGTGAGGGGAGGTGTGATAGTAAATGGGCAAAGGCAATGAAAGAATCTCCAAAAAAAAATTCACTGAAGCTGAAAGCCACTCACAACAATACTAGCTGCCACACTGATTCCAGTGGGCTCCTAGAACAATTACCTAGCATTGGAAGCCTGTCCTGCAAGGGGCCCGCCCCCCAGAAAAACAATTCCAGTTTGGTGGGAGTCTCAACACAAAAACAGAGAATAGCTATATATGCAATATATAAAGAAGGGCTTAATTTGAAATAGTTATATACATTATGTACACACAGATATACATAAACTTGTTATGTTCATTTATATTCCATCTACTACATGTTCCATAACTGATTGTGATATGTTACTATATTTAAATAATTTTTATATAAAATGTACTTGCCAAAGCAGAAAAGTACTGTATATTTTATAAGTATATTCAGTATGAAACATTTACTACCATTAATACAATTGCCACATCATTATCCTTTATTAGGAGATTATGGGACATATACTGTCACATCCAGGTCAATATATAAGGGTCACATCAGAAACTGTAATAATGTTTTTGATATATTACCTGTTAATGAGATTAAAATATTTTAATTGGTTTATATCCACACAGACCTTTTCATATATTTTAATGAAAACAGTATTTTCTCTTTTTTGGTGGGGGGTTATTTTCAAGCTGCTTTTTGGTTTTTGATTTTTTTTCATTTTTTTTTTCTGTTTTTGATCATGCTGAATAAATAAGCTATGGTCTCACAAAAGGAGAATAATCTTCAGTGGTAAAATCACTGCTGTATTTTTGAAATATTTACTAACAAATGATATTGTAGACATTTAAGAGACATATAAAGTTTATTAATGAATTGAACAAATGTATATCCACTATAAACTTCAAAGTAGTATGTATATAATACCTCCCTAAAAACAATGATTTAAACAATGGCTGCCTTCAAGACAAAAATCCATGCAAAACTAAAGAAAAGTATCCCTCCTAAACATATATGCACCCAACACAGGAGCACCAGCATTTCTAAAGCAACTACTAAATAAACTGAAAAAAGATATTCTCTAACACTATTAGTAGGGGACTTGAGTACCCCACTGACAGCCCTAGATAGATTATCGAGGCAAAAAAGCAAGGAGATCCGGAACCTAAACCTGATACTCAACCAAATGAACTTAGTATATACCTACAGATTATTCCACCCAACAACCACAGAACATACATTTTACTCATCACCACATGGTACATACTCCAAGATCGATCACATCCTTGGCATAAATGAAGCATAAAACAATTCCATAAGGTTGAAATCTTGCCATGCACATTCTCAGACCACAGTGGCAAAAAAAAAATATCAAAACCAACATTTCCCCAAAGCCCACAAGGACATGGACACCAAACAGCATGATGCTGAACAACTACTGGGTCAACACTGCAATCAAAGCAGAAATTAAAAGATTCCTGGAAACAAAATGAAAATGAAGAAACATCTGACCAAAATCTCTGGGATGCCATGAAATCCATTCTAAGAGGGGATTTTAAATCTCTACGAGCACACATCAAGAAAATGGAAAGATCGCAAGAGGCGAGTCTAAAAAAATCACCTAAGGGAACTGGACAAAGACCATCAAAATCCCAACTTTAGCAGAAGAATCCAAATCACCAAAATAAGAGCCCAAATATGGGACATAGAAGACAGAAATATAGAAAACATCAACAAAACAAAAAGCTGGTTCTTTGAAAGAATTAACAAGATTGATGGACCCCTAGCCAGAATGACCAAGAAAAAGAGACAAAAAGTCCAAATAAACAAAATCAGAAATACGAAAGATCAAATCACAACTGAACCTGAAGAAATACAAAAGATTATCAGAGATTACTATGTACACCTGTATGAAAACAAACTTGATAACCTAAATGAAATGGAGGGCTTTCTGACATCACACAACCTCCCCAGGTTGAAACAAGAAGACACTGAAACACTAAACAGACCAGTAATAAGGCAGGAAATCGACCCTCTCATAAGAAAACTACCTACAAAAAAAAAAAAAAGCCCTGAACTGGATGATTTTCCAGCAGAATTCTACAAAACGTACAAGGAGGAGCTAATAACAATCCTACTGAAAGTATTCCAGGCTACTGAGAAAGATGGAATTCTCCCCAAATCATTTTACGAAGCAAACATCACACTGACACCCAAACCGGGTAAATAACCAACAAAAAAAGAGAATTACAGGCCAATATCCCTTATGAACATAGAAGTAAAAATACTTAGCAAGATTCTAGCAAATCAGATCCAAAAACATATCTCAAGAATCATCCACCATGACCAAGTAGGCTTCATATCCAGGGTGCAGGGTTGGTTAAACATTCAGAAGACCATACATATAATTAAATACGTCAACAGATATAAAAAAAGAACCACAGGATTATCTCATTAGATACAGAAAAAGGATATTGATAAAATCCAGCATCCCTTCTTCATAAAAACCCTCAAGCACCTAGACATAGAAGGAATATACCCTAAAATAGTCACTGCTGTCTACAATAAACCCACAGCTAACATATTGTTAAATGGACAGAAACTGGAAACATTTTCCCTGAAAACTGGAACAAGATAAAGCTGCCCACTCTCACCTCTCTTGTTCTACATTGTGGTGGAAGTCCTAGCTCAGGCAATCAGACAAGAGAAGGAAATCAGGGATATCCAAAAAGGAAAAGAGGAAGTGAAGTTATCCCTGTTTGCTGATGATATGACCCTATAACTAGAAAATCCAAGAGAATCTGTCAAAAACCTGCTGGCACTGATAAAGGACTTTGGCGAAGTCTCAGGGTACAAAGTAAATGTGCAAAAGACAGTTGGATTCCTATACACCAACAAGTAAGCAGAGACACAATCCCATTCACATAGCCACAAAAAAAATGAAACACCTCGGCATCTTCCTAACCAGAGAAGTGAAAGACTTTTACAATGAGATTACAAAACACTGCTGAAAGAAATCCAAGAACACATACAAATGGAAAAATATTCTATGCTCATGGATAGGAAGAATCAACATTGTTAACATGTCCATTCTACGAAAGGCAATCTACAGATTCAATGCAATACCCATTAAGTTATCAACATCATTCTTCTCAGACATGGAAATGACAATACAGAAATTCATATAGAAACATAAACAACCACGAATAACCAAAACAATCCTTAGCAACATAAACAAAGCAGGAGGTATCACATTTTCAGAATTCAAACTTTAGTAAAAGGCAGTAATCAAAACAGCCTGTATTGGTACAGGAACAGGCATACAGACCAATGGAACAGGATAGAGAGTCTGGAAGCAAAGTCTCAATTCCTCAACCAACTCATCTTTGAGAAATCCTCCAACAACAACCACTGAGGAGGGGAGAACCTACTAAGCAAATTGTGCCAAGAAAACTGGCTGGCCACATGCAGAAGATTGAAACAGGACTCCTACCTATCACCACACACAAAAATTAACTCTAAATGGATCAAAGACCTAAACGTAAAACCTCAAACTATAAGACTATTAGAAAACGCAGGAGACACCCTTCTAGAAATCGGAACCGGCAACCAATTCCTATTCAGACCCCTAAAGGATAATACCTTAAGAAATAAGATAAACAAGTGGGAATTCATCAAACTAACAAGCTTCTGCAAAGAGCAGAGCAATAGCCCACAGAATGGGGAAAAAATTTCCCAACTGTAAATGTGACAAAGGTCTAACATCAAGGATCTACAAGGAACTCAAATGCGCCAAAAGGAAAAAAACAACCAGCCCCAATAAAAAGTGAGCAAAAGACAACAGTAAACACTTCTGAAAAGAAGATATACAGGCAGCCAACAGACACATGAAAAAGTGCTCACCCTCACTCATCATCAGAGAAATGTAAATCAAAACCACATTGAGATACCACCTAGGTCCAGATAAAATGGCCAGCCTTAATAAAACAAACAACAACAGATGCTGGCAAGGATGTGGAGAAAAAGGACTGCTTCTACACTGCTGGTGAGAATACAAACTAGTGCAACCTCTGGGAGACAGCGTGGAAGTTTCTGAAAGAAACTTCCATATGACCCAGCGGTTCCCCTGTTGGGAATATACCCAGAGGAACTCAAATCATTCTACAAAAAAGATACCTCTATACATATGTTTGTTGCAGCTCTATTCACAATAGTAAAAATGGGGCACCAGCCATGCTGCCCATCAAAGCTGGACTGGATTATAAAAATGTGGTACATTTACACAATGGAATATTATGCAGCCATAAGGAAGACAAACACATGGACTTTGCAGCAACTTGGATGGATTTGGAGTCGATCATACTCAGTGATTTATCACAAAATATGTACATGACTATAGAAGACTAACATATTCTGTTATTTCTCTCCAAGATTATTTATTCTTTTGAACAATGTGATAAATGACATTTTAGATGGAAACAATACAACAAGAACATGAAGGAAAAGGGAAATAAATGGAAATATTCTGTTGCAAGATTACATTTTCAGGAAATCATATCTAAATCACAGTAGACTATGAAAACCAAAGCATTCAATTGTTAATCCCTTGAGCAAGCATAATATAAATGTAAAGATAATGCAAAATGGTACAACACAAAAAATGTATAGAAAATATTTTACCTATTATAACTGAATTACACACTTACACTAAGTATAAAACATTCTTAAGAGATATTTGCCCATGTATATTTGTTGTATATATTTTGATGGGTGTTACAAATTCCGTTTAAGTACTCTATCTTTCATAGTTTCTTGCTTACCAAAATTATTCAACATTAAGCCCACATGTGTATTCATACACACACGCACACAATGACAGGTATATAAACACTTGTTTCTTTCACTTATGTTCTATACATTTCATGGCATCTAATTCATTCTGTTATGTATTATGCTCATTTAAATCTTTGGCATACAAAATATATTTTGCCAAAGAAGAATACTACTGTATATTAAAGACTATAAAATGCTAGAACTTGTCAAGTAAAAAGTTCAAATATAATTTCTTTGAGAAATGACTAAAAATAGCAAAAAAAGATATGAGTAATAGTCCAGTTACAATTATTGCCCCAAAGTTACAACTAGACTTAACTTCTAATATATATTCCATATTTACTCATCTGTTTCCCCACTAAGCTGTCCCTCAATAATGTAATACATCAAAGGGTCCACGTTTGGCATCTGTTGGTAATTTAAAGAACATTTACGGGATGAATAATGAGACTGAAATCAATTAAACAAATAATAGCAAAAAATCGACTACTTTTGAAGGTCATTTGGCTAAAAACAATTGCTGCACTCCTGCTTTCCAAAAGATGGAGTATACATACTTTTCTCTATTTTGCCCCTAAATACAACTAAAGTTTTTGGATTTTATATATAAAACTAACAACAGAAAACTCTGAATTGTGGAATGAAGAAGGAAGACTACTTAGAGGTCTCAGAAATAACAAGATGGTGTTTTCTGGCTTTTTAGTTGTTGTTTTTTGTTTTTACGTTTATTGTGGGTTTTATTTTGGGGCATTTTGTTTTGCTGTTTTAATTTTGCTTCATACATGGCAGACATAAATCTGACCAATCTGGCAATCTTTAAACAACAAAAACTTCAAACAACCCTACCAGAATCAGAAAAAAATGCCTAATCTCACTAGTCAAAAAGAAGTAGGAAAGGGACACCCTAACAAGACACAAAACTTTAAGACAATAATTATAGTATTTCAGCCAATACGATAGACAAAATATTCTATTTTCACACCCATGCTAAGAAAGGCCATGTGGGGAGCCTAGACATTCACACTTACCATGCAGTAACCAGTCACCCCAACTGCCTCCCACATGATGTCTCCAGAGAAAGCCAAGCAGGAAGCTGATACTTTCATATCTCCTGGGAAATAAAGAGGGCTCCCTCACCACATGGTCAACAGAGAGCATGTGAAGAGAATAAACTTCCACTCCCTGAGAAGTCATAATATAACCCCTCTGTTCTAGTTGGAATGATCTCAGAGGAGGTCTAGTAAAGGTGAATGACTTTAAACAAGTCACTATGCATGAGTGTTAGTGGAGTTCACATGAGGAGTTGTAATCTGGCATCCTATTCCTTCTATCAGGGAGAAAATAGTGGCGGCTTAATGGGAAGTCAGAACTCCCAACCTTGCTCAGCAGGAAGCAGAAGCATCCTTCACAGCCTAATAAATGGAGGCTAAGAGGGACACTGGGACTTCTACAATCACCTAGCAATAGAGGCAGTGCCTCCACCTTTCTCCTGCTGGTGTGGTGTCAGAGGAAATAATCATTAACATTGAAGACAGTAAATGAAAAATTATCCAGTCAGAACAAAAGACAGGAAATAGCTGGAAATAAAGAAATGAAGTCTCAGGAATTTGTGGGACAACAGCAAAGGTGGTAACATTCCTGTCACTTGCATTGCATAAGAAGGGTACAAAGTGTGAAACTGAAAGAGTATTCCAGGAATAATGCCTGGAAACTTTCCAATTTGTCAAAACATGAATCTATAGATTCAAGAAGTCAGCCCCTAAAGAGAGAAAGCAAAATAAATCCACATTGAGGTACATCATAGTCAAACTTCTGAAAGCTGAAGACAAAAAATAAATAAATGAAATAAAAGAGTAGGAGAAAAATGACACCATTCAAATAAGTCAGATGAGGTCAAATTTCTTACCAGAAACAGTGGAGATAATGTGTAAGTGGCACAAAAAAGTTTCAAGTGCTCAAAGAAAATAGCTGTCGACTGAGAATTCTATATCCAGTAAAAAGATCCTTCAGGAAGGAAGTGAAAACCAAGACATTCTCAAATGATGAAACACTAAAAGAACTTGTTGCCAGCCAAACATCCTAAAATAATGGCTAAAGGAAGTTTTCCAAATATATAGTAATGATAAAAGAAGCAATCTTGAGAAATCATAAAAGAAGAAAGCATAAGATGTAAAAAATACATGACTGAATAAAATAGATTTTCCTTTTGTTTTTGAGTTTTTTAGATTAGATTTGAAGACTGAAGCAAATATGATAGAACTCTCTAATATAATCCATAAAGTATGAAAAAATAGATAATAAAACCATATTATAAATAAATAAGGGAGAGGAAAGAGACATAAATAATGTATTCCATACTTCACTTAATATGCAATATCACGGCTGGGCAAGGTGGCTCATGCCTGTATTCCCAGCACTTTGGGAAGCTGTGGAGAATTGCTTGAGCCCAGGTTTTCAAGACCAGCCTAGGTCACATAATGAGATCTTGTCTCTACAAAAAAATCAGAAAACAAGCTGGGTGTGGTGTTGTGCTTGTAGTCTCAGCTACTCAGGAGGCCAAGGTAGAAGGATCACCTGAGCCTGGGAGATTGAGGCTGCGGTGATTCATTTTCATGCTACCACTCTCCAGCCTAGACAACAGGATGAGAACCTGACTCAAAAATTAAAAAAAAATACAACCACGGCACTGGTAGGACTTTGATACCATATATTTTTGTGACTCAATTTAAAAATATATAAAATGTCAGGAGTAATTACCAAAAACAGTGGTGCATATAGGCACATTCAAAAACACCACAAATAAATAAAATTGAATCCTAAATATTGTGCAAATACTCACAGAAAGTCAGAAGAAGGGACACAGAGAAACAAAAATAAACAGAACAAACAGGAAACAAGTTAGATTTAAATCCTAACATACCAACATTAACATTAAATAAACAATGATCTTCATACACCAATTAAAAGATGGACATTGTTAAAGAGTATTAAAAAAGAGTCAACTGTTTGCAACAAACTCATTTCACATGTAATAATATAGGCAGATTGTTAAGTAAAAGGATTAGAAAAGTGATGCCAATAATAAAATAAAGAACCCAGAAATGGCTATATGGACAACAGATTGCATAGATTTCAGGGCAAAGAAAACTGCAAGAAATGAAGAGGCATGTTATATAATAACAAACAATCAATCCAAAGATACAACAATCCTAAATATGTATGCATCAAACATCAAAGTGTCAAAACTTTGTGAAGCAAATCTGATACAACTGGAAGGAGAAAGAGATAAATCCACAGTTATAGCTGGGTACTCCAAAACTGCACTCTCAGCAATCAATAGAACTACTACACACATTCAGCAGGGATACAGAAGAAACCAGCAGCACATTAACCAACAGGATCTAATCAACATTTAGAGAAACTGCACCCAACAACAGCAGAGTACAAATTCATTTGGAGTGTCCACAAAACATACACCAAGACAATATATTCTGGGGCACTGAATAGAGCTCACCAAATTCAAAATAACTGAAATCATAAGAGTGTGTTCTCTGACCACAGCAAAATCGAATTGGAAATTAATAAGTGAAACATAATAGGAATCGACAAACATTTTCAAACAATTATCACACTTGCAAATAATCCATAGAACTAAAAAGTATAAAAAATTGTTAAAAAGTATATTGAAATGACTGATAGTAAAAGTGTAGCATTTCAAAATGTAATCAAAAACAGACATAGAGAATAGAAAATAAAAGAGGAGAAAACATTTCCAAATTTATTTCAGCTTGAGCACAGAGTAAGACTTGTCCCCCACCCCAAAAAAAGAAGAAGAAGAAAGACGAAGAAAAGACAAGGTAATTACAAAAATTCAGCATTCATGATAGAAATTATCTGATAATTAGCAATGGAGGTAAACTTCCTAAACTGGGTAAAGCGTATCTACAAAAAACCTATAGCTGACATCATACACAATAGTGAAAAACTGAATGCATTTCCTCTAAGATCAGAAACAAGCCACATTTCCTACCCTGTCTTTCAAACAGTGCTAGAATAGAAGGCATAGCCAGGGCAAGACCCAGCAAGTCCACTACTAGAAATCTACCAAAAGGAAAAGAAATCAATATATTAAAAAAAAATACCTGTACTCACATGTTCATTGCAGCACAATTCACAATAGCAAAATCATGGAACCAACTTAAGTGCCCATCAACAACTGACTGGATAAAGAAAATGTGGTGTATACATCGTGCACTGTGGAATAATATACAGGCATAAAAAAGAAGTAAATCATAGTCCTTTGGATGGAGCTGGAGATCATCATCCTTATTCAACTGACTCAGGAACAGAGAACCAAACACTCCCTCATATGTGGAAGTGAAATGGTCACAAAGAGGGAAATATTAGACACTGGGGACACCAATAAGGGGGAAAGTGAGGAGGAGGCCCTAAGGTTCAGAAACTACCTATGGGGTACAGTGTTCACTATCTGGGGAATGGTCTATCTGAGAACCAATCCCCAGCATCACACAATATGTCCATGTAAACGAACGTGCATGTGTACCCCAAATCCTAAAATAAAGATTAAAAAAAAAACAGAAAGGGAAATAAAAGACTTGTTACAAATGTGAAAGGAAGATATAAAACTGTCCCTAATGACTGATGACATGATGTCTACATAGAAACGTTCCCCAAAACAATTAGGCAGGTTCTTAAAAGTTAAACCTGGAAATATACAGCAAATGCACTCTCGGATATTTATTCCAGAAAAAAACACAAAGATTCTGTTCACATGGAAATTTCTATACAAATATATATGGCAGATCTATCAGTATTAGCTAGAAATCCAAAAGAACCAGATAGTCTTCAAAGAGTGAGTGTTTAAAAAATTAAAAACTGTGGTACATCCATACCATGAAATATTTGTCAATTTTACACCAAAATTATGTGCAAGAAAAAAAAAGAACCAATGCGTGTCTCCCTCACCAGCCCACAAAACAAAACACGTATTTGACAAACAGAGCCCAAGGGTATTTCAGTTATAAAACTCCATGAACAAATAGGGGTTAATTCAACAATAAATTCTGTAGGATTAAAATTTTGGAAACAAACTTTTTGAAACAAATTCAACAGTAAAACTATCACTTCACAATAACATACAGAAAAAAATATGACAAAATTCGCCATACAACCTTGATTTTTTAAAAATCTTAATTCACTATATATCATACCTCGCAGAGAAATTCAGAAAATCTCCCCCATGGGAGTAAAAAAAAAGATAATAGTATCCACAATCATCAGTTCTATTAAACATTTTAGAGAGGTTATATCTAACATAATAATGCAGAAAGAGGGAAAAAACATAAAAATTGGCAATGATTAAAAAATCTGTCATTGTATACACATAGCACGTTTATATACAAACACTATGACAAAGCAATCTAAAGTAATATATTAGAATACACCAGTTTACCAAGATTATTGAATTCCACACAGATAAACATAAATACATTTTTTTCTGAGAACAATTGTTACCAAATATTTTCATGCACATTATAAGAAATGAACAAAATTCCTACAGGACAAGATAATATTTAAGGCTTTTTCTATACACTTAAGAGATAAGACTCGCATCACTATAACCCTGTTTCTGTTGTCATTTTTTTTCTTATATCAAGATACAGATGACCCTAAATCACATGTAAAAATTTTAATACACAACATTTAGTTCAAGTAGAACTAAATGTTTTATTAAACAAACATTCATTGTGATAGTGCTATTTTGGGTGCCCAGTTTAATTATGTCACTGTCTGAATAGAGTTCAGTTTCTTTTCAGTGATTCCATTTGACAGAGACATAATCATTTGAATTATTAAATCTACTTACATGCATAACCTATTGTTACTTTCACTTATTCTGTATTTTTCTTATTGAAAGGATTCTGATATGAACTCTTTATATTACTCATATCAAAATGTTTGATTAAAGAAGGATTATTATAAATTATGTAATTACAGTAGACACACCTTATGCCATAGGTAATGAATCATCATTTCATTATTTTTATCAAGCATATTACCCATTACTCATGCATTCCTTTTTCATGTCAACATACGCAACATTTTAACAACAGATCATTTTGATATTTGCTAATGAATATGCTTAAAATATTTTAATTCGTATATAATCAGTGGAGATATATTTTATATATATTAATTTTTAAAAATTTTAATTCTTTCTTTACTTATTTTTCAAGTGAGTTTCTTTGGGCTTTTGCATCATTTCATGCTACTGTTAATACAATGATATCTCTTTATCTGTATAATTTTTTTAATTGACAATATAAAATTAGATTTTTAAATGTTATCTGTAAATCTATATTTTTTCTCTATATTAAATATAAAAAATAACAGTATAGTGAACAAATGTATACCAAGAACTTTAAGAAATACAGATACATTACTTTCTCAGGAACTGTAATTTAAATGATGGCTGCCTTCTCAACAGAATCCAAAGGAGAAAAAAAAAAAATTAGGCAATATCCCTCCAGTGACAAAAGAGAAGATGAAACTTTCAACCTGTATTGTACATCTAGCAAAATTATCTTTCCTAACTGAGAAGGAAACAAGGCACAGACACATAAGAAAATCTGATGTAATACGTCGTTGGCCAATCAGTAATAAAAGTCATGCTAAAGGAAATTCTGTAGGCTGAAGGGAAATGACAACTGATAGAAATAGTAGTACCGGAATGAGTGAAGAGCAATAATGGTGAGGAAAAATATACGGGTAAATATAAAAAATAATAAATAAATTTTAAAGTTATTTTTGTAAGATAACTGATTCTTTAAAATAAAATGATAAACGGTATTGTAGATGTAAATGATACAACAGAAACACAAAGGAATCGGTGAAAAAATGGAATTGTAGTATTATGAGGTTATATTTATAGAAGGTGATACTACCTAATTCAATCAAGGTAGACATGAAAAGTAAAGAATTCAAATACCAATTTTTTGAGCAACCACTAAACCTAACATAAAAATTTACATAACATTCTAGGTAGTATTACTGTGAAAGAAATTATATTAAGCTTTATTCTCCAAAATAATACCCACATTTACTTGTCCATTTTCCCACTACACTGTCCTTACACAGTTATGTAATCCCAACACATCATCCATATCTGGCACATGCTTGAAACTAAACATACATTTATGGGATGAATAACAAATAATCGCATTAAAAGGAAACGATGGCAAAAATAAAAAAAGATCTACTGCTTATAAAGGTCATTTGGCTAAAAAATATTGTTGAATATCCACTTCACAGAAGACAAAACTAGACAAATTATCCCTATTTCTTACACTAAGGAGATCTCAACACTGAAGAACAAAGAACATGATGGCAATTTCCTTCTTTTTTAAAAAAATTTGTTTTGTTTTGATTTTGCCTCATACATCCCAGACCTGGAGCTGAAAAATCAGTCAATGCTGAAATACCAAAATGTATAGACAATAAAAAAACCAACAAAAGCCCACTCTTTCTAGACAAAGAACTAAAAAGACATAGCCAAACAAGACAAAAAAATTTTAGACACTAACTGTTCTATTCTAGCCAAACATCATTCTCACTCACAACAGAAAAAGTCCAGTGGAGAGTCTAGACCTCCACTTCTACCCCAAATGTATGTACAGGGTAAACCCAAACGGCCTGCCCCATGGAGATCTACTTATTTTCAATCTACTAAGCAGAACTCAAAAAAAAAAAAAAAAAGTATCACTTTTTTACACCATGCAATTTAAATAGATGATGAGATACCATTGTACTCCTATTAGAAGGGTTCGATTAAAAATGTTGATCATAACAAGTGCTGACAAGGATGTAAAAGAATTGCAACTCTCATGCAATGCTGGTAGGATGTAAAACGGTACAATCATGTTGTGAAGCATTTTGACATTTTCTAAAATAATCAAAGGTACATCTATTAGGTTATGCAGTCATCCTATTTATTAATGTTTATCAAGAAAAATTTAAAAATATACATCTATACAATGATTTGTACATTGGGAAAGGAGAAATAATTTGGTCAGAAACAGAAAAAAGAAACGAAGTGATACAAGAAAACTTTAGTCCAGGGACAGATATATACATTATCTTGTGGTGATGGTTTTACGTATGTGTGTGTGTGTGTGAGTGTGTGTAAATTTTATTGTTAATTTAAAAGTGTAAAATTTATTTAAACACAAGTATTAAAACATAATTTCAATGAGACTGTTACAAAATGTGGAATACAATATGTATCCCATATAACAATTTCAAATAGTTAAACACAAGGACATTTTGTCTAATACCATCTATTACTAATCATTTTATACACACAAAATCAAATGACACAGAGCCTTCAGAAGACAAGTTTATATTTTTAGGGCTTTTCTCATACGTCTATCAGATAACATTTGTGAGAGTTTTAACTGTGATTACTGTTGTCAATTTTTCTGTTATCATGGCAACAAAGGCCCATGGATATAAGATAAAATTTATTATACAATTGACATTTAATTCTGGTGAAACGGTAGAAAGAGCATTCTTTAGGCAATTTCTCTTATGGTCTCTAGTTTTAATGATCTCACCGACTAATTAGAAGTTAGCTTCTTATAAATGACTCACAATTAAATTAAATTCTTTTCTTCTAATACCTTGTTTATATTTTTCTTTTCTCTTCTAATTATTTTTTAAACCGTTGTCTCCAAGACTAGATTCCTATTCCATGCTGTACTACTTCAAAATAAAAAGTGCAAATTTCAAAAAATTGTTAGTAAAATGCCATCAAGTGATTATTTTTATCTTGTATTACACAGAAATAACCAAGTATACATAATACAAAATCTAAATGATTTTTATATATATATATCTTTTGCACTTGTGATTAGCAGTGAAGTATGTATATAAAATGATATAGGCATAGACATTTATTTACATGAATATTTACATAACTGTACACATCTGTAAGTAAATTATAGTTTTTTAAATTAGCAATATATATAGATGTCCTTTGTAAGTATTTTATATCATTCTCATTGTTTACAAAAATGTGTAGTAGTTTTCATAGTATAAAAACAGTATAATTTATTTAAAATAACTTTTGATTTATTGTGCTCAAACTTTAATGCCTGTACGTGAGCAGTTGTGTCAAATACAGTCTTGGAAGGCAAATTACTGTGCAAAACTGTAGGTAATGTCACAACTTTGTGAAAAAAAAAGAACAAATTACTTGCCAAAATCCTATTACTTTTTATGCTCTCTAGTAATCTGGTAGACAGACTTAATATGAGTATTTTGGTATTTAAATAACTAATCCTGGGCATTAAGCTTAACATATCATGTACATTTGTATTTATTATCAATATGCCCTTTAATACATAGTACTAACCTCATTTGTTATAGTCTATCATTTCATAATAATTAAAGTTATGAGCCAAAAGTTATACATTAACTATATATATGCCCATTAATTCTTGTTGTTTCACTTATGTTCTCTACATTGCCTGGTAACAGGTAGTTTCTGATATATATTAGACATTTTATAGAAATCATTTTGCCTGTAAAATAAATTGCATTTATTAAAAGCATTGTGAGGCAAGAGGATTGCCTGAGCCCAGGGTTTCCAGACCAGCCTGGGCAACTTGGTGAGACCTTGTCTCTACAACAAATTTAAATTAGCTGGGTGTGGTAGTGCACACCTGTAGTTCCAGCTACTTGGAAGGCTGAGGTGGAAGGATTGCCTGAGCCCAGAAGGTCGAAGCTGTGGTGGGCCTGAGCGTGCCACTGCACCAGCCTGGGTGACAGAGCGAGATTCCAACTCAAAAACAAAAACAAAAACCAGAAAAAGCATTGTGGATATAAAATATTTTGGAATAAATGTAATTTCATCATTATTTGTCAAGATTTTTTTGTTTTCATACACGATCACATTCAGATCAAAATTAACAAATTAGCAAAAATTTTTAAAAGATTTTCATGATTTATATCATAAATGTGCTTAAATTATTCAAATAAGTACATAGTGTATATACGTTTATGCATTTTAATAAGAAATATTGATTCTCTAGTGGTTAAAAATTTTTCATCCAGTTTATTTCTGCCTTACGTTTATTTCCTATTGTTGGTCAAAGCAAAGGGAGACTACATAGAATTCTGAGGTTACAGTTACAGGAAATGATATCATTTCTATGGAGATGATGAAAGTAAATAACTTAAATATTAATCCCTTAAGTAACCACTAAACATAACACAAAATTGTACAAATATTCTAGTTACTAGGACACTATGCCTGGATAACAATTAACACTAAACTTTCTTTCTTTTTTTAAATTAAAAAAAAAAATTTTATTGTAAAGATGTGAGGTACAATTCAGGGTTAGGTATACAAACATTGATTATGCAGGTACCCTTGTTGATGAGGTATACCTCTCCCTCCCCTAGCAGTTTCCCTCAACTGCCAATCCCACCCTCTCCCCTGACAGTTTCCCATTATGTCAAACGCTTTCTTATAGTATTATAATTGTTCAAGGTATGCTTATGAGTGAGAACATATGGTACTCTCATCTTTGTTTCTGTGATAGATCACTGAGTATGATAGACTCCAAATCCAACCACGTTGCTGCAAAGTCCATATGTCTGTCCTTCTTTATGGCTGCATAATATTCCATTAACATTAAACTTACTTTCTATAATATACTTCATCTACACTTGTCTGTTTTCCCAGTAGGTTTTCCCTCAACAATGTAACTGCAGCACATCACCAATACTGGGCACATATTTGAAATCGGAGAAATATTAATGGGATAAATGAAATAATTACTTTACAGAAATTAAGTAAATGATGGCAACAAAAATTCCCCCTTTTAAAATTAAAGGTCTGGTTAAAAAAATTGATATCTGCTTCTAAAAAGATAGCATATTTTCCCTATTTCTTTCCCTAATGTAACTAAAATCCCTGGATATCATATCATATATAAAGTGAACAAAAGAAAATTCTGAAGTGTAAAAAGAATATGAATGCTGAATAGGAATCTAAGAGCTCCGGAAACGATAAGGTGGTGTTTTCTTTTTTTCTTTTAGATTTGAAAGTATAGTTGATTTAGACAGTAAATTGGAGAGAGAGAGAGAGAGAGAATGAGAAAGAGGATATTCACCTCCCCAAGGTAGGGGAGGAGGCCAAAGCCAGGAAACATGGCCCGGCCATAGCTCAAAGGCACACGACCACACCATAGCTTAGCAAGGTAATGGCCAAGGTGCTTTCTTCTGTTTTGTTTTCCTTTGCCTCATGCATCCAAGACCTAAACAGAAAATTTCAGCAACACAAAAACACCAAGAAGTACAGAATGAAAAATGAAAATTAAAAATCTGGTAAATCACCTAAAAATCTGAAAACAAGAAGTCAATTTAAATAAAAGAATAACTGATATAAAGTAATAAAATGAGGGTAAATTAACAAAATTCAAGATAAAAAAATCAAGATCTACAAATCCATAACTTGGTTTCTTTGCGGTTTGGGGTTTTTGTGTGTGTGTAAAGGTTAAAGGATTATAAATCTTGGCATTACTGATTTTTAAAAAAGAGGAAGCCACACAACATCAGTTCCAGAAATATTGAGTAGATTGTTATGGAATACTTACATAATAGCTGAATTTATAAAAAGACAAAATTCCCAAAATACACAGCTTAACAAAGAAATTCAGAAAAATCTCAAGGATCCTGTATGCTCTTATTGACTCCATAATGAAAATCCTTCCTACAAATGGTTTCCACAGCCTAATGCCTAATTTTGAAGACTTTCTATAAATTTCAGGAAGAAATACCAACCATTCCCAATCTCTTCCACAGAACTAAAACAGTAAAGACATTCTGCAAAATGTTTGGTGAGATCCCAATAAACTTTGCACTAAAATGACAAAGGAAATATAATAAAGGAAAGTCGATGCCTAGTACAAATCATGACAAAATGAGAATAAAAAACATCATATTTGACAAATGGAATCCAAAAACACTTGAATCATAATTCTCCATGAATAAATTGAGTTTAATCCAATAATGGATTATTATGGGTTTAACATACTGATATACAATCTCCTTAACCATGTCATTATCAAAACAAATATAGAGAAGCCATTTGGTAAATTTATCATCTAGTATTAATTATTTTAAAAAATTTAAAAACTATGGTAAATCTGGATGTGGTAACTCATGCCTACTATCCTAGCACTTTGGGAGGCTGAGGCAGGAGGACTGCTTGAGCCCAAGAATTCAAGCCCAGAGTGGACAACACAGCAAGAACTCATCTCTACAAAAAGAAAAATTTTTAAAGCTAGGTGTGGTGGTTTGTACCTGCAGCTCCAGCTACTTGAGAAGCTGAGGCAGGATTATCTGAGCCCAGGAAATTGAGGTTGTGGTGAGCCGTGAACGTTTACCACTGCACTCCACACTCCAGCCTGAGTGACAGACTAAGACCTCGAATCAAAAAAAAAGGAAAAGGAAAAAAAAAAAGAGAACACTATAGCTAATATTATCATTAGTGATTGCATATTGAAAATCTCAGCTTGAGATCAGGATTGAGAAAAGGATACCTACTATTTTCTTCTATTCAACATTTTATGGAGGTCATAGAGAAGACAACAATGAAGGAAAAAGTTAAAAACTGCATGTTTTGTAAAGGAATAAATGAACCCTCTTTTCTTGGTGGATTTTTTTTTCTCAGAAAATCTAAAAGCAAGCTACAGATAATAAATTATAATTAATAACTGCATTTAGCAAGATTGCTGGATTCCATATAAATAAATTTCAACATATTTTACTCAGTATAGTAACTCGCTCTAAACATTTTCACATAAGAAATGGTAAGAAAACTCTTCACTACAAGTTTTCTTTTTCAGTCTTTTTTCCTGTACTGATCAGATCAAAATTGAGAGGAGTTTAGCCCCGATTATTGTTGTCATTTTTTTTCCTGATTTCATGACAACACAGACTCATGAATATTAAATAAACTCTAGGTTACACTTGACATTTAATCCTAGTGAAACAATAAACACCATTTTTTGTTACAATTTTTATTATGGCCTTCAGTTTAATGATTTCAATGACTAATTGGAGGTCAGCACCTTATAAATAGTTCACAACTAAATTCAATTATTTCTCCACAAAATTTTTATACATTTCTTTCATTACTTCTTTAGGTTCTAACTGTGTTCCCATTCTGTTTTAAGGCATAACTTCTTACCTGTACTGTACTACATTAAATCAATAAAAACTAATCAAAAACAATCATTAGTAATATGCAGTCATGTGACAATTCTATTTTCCTTTATTAGTTACAAATAAAATGTCCACTCAGTGAAAACTTTCCAAAAAATTCAGATACATATCTTTTCACAGAAGTACACATAATTAGCAGGGAGGTATGCAACAAATATACATATTAATATGTATACATTAATAATATATTCATGTACCTGGGAACACATATGAGTAAATCATTTGCTTTTTTATAAACAGTATGTCTAAGCTATATCTTAAGCAATTATTAAAAATCTATCTGGGTATAAACACATATTTATTGTATGAACACAAAGTATATTCTCTTAAAAACAACTCTTTGTATCTGTTTGTATCCTAACTTTTATGCACACTTGTCAAAGCCTGTCATATAAAGGCAATTACTGTGGGAAAAAAATAGGCAAACTAAAATATCATTTAAAAAATTAATTTCCGATGGGCTCGGTGGCTCGAGCCTGTAATCCCGTGCCTTTGGGAGGCTGAGGTGAGTGGATTGCCTGAGCCCGCGGGTTCGAGACCCGCCTGGGCAGGCGAGACCTCATCTCTACAATAAATCAAAAAAACAATCAGCCAGGCGTGGTAGCGCGCGCCTGTAATTCCGGCTACTCGAAAGGCTGAGGCGGAAAGATCGTCGGAGTCCAGCAGGTCGAGGCTGCGGTGGCCGGGAGCGGCCACTGCACTCCAGTCTGGGCGACAGAGTGAGACTTCAACTCAAAAAAAAAAAAAAAAAATTAATTTCCAGAAGCAGTACCATTTTATACTTCCTTCAAAAGTTGGTATCAATAGACAAAACAAGGTAGTATCTTGTTGTTTGACTCACACTCAGTATTAAAGATTACCATAATACCCAATTAATATTTATTATTGTGTATATCAAATGCATTTTACTAACACCATTTTAAAATGTATACTCTTTTTTTCCTTTCAGCTCATTTGAGTTCCCTGTAGATCCTAGATGTTAGGCCTTGGTCAGATACATAATTAGCAAATACTTTTTCCCATTCTGTGGGTTTCTTTCCACTCTCTTGATGGTTTCTTCTGCTGTGCAAAAGCTTTTCAGTTTGATGAGGTTCCACATGTCTATCTTAGCTTTTATGGCATTTGCTTTTGGGGATCTGGTTACACTCATGGTGCGAGTGCAAGATAGTTCAACCTCTATGAAAAGCAGTGTGGACATTCCTAAACAACTAAAAATTGACCTTCCATATGACCCAGCAATTCCTCTCCTTGAATACACCTGGAGGAACACGAATCACTCTACCAAAAACACACCTACACACACGTTTATAGCTGCACTATTCACAATAGCAAAAACATGAAACCAACCCTAATGCCCATCAAAAGTGGCCTGGATAAAGAAAATGTGGTACATATACATGATGGACTATTATGCAGCCATAAACAAGAACAAAATCGTAGACTTTGCAGCAAATTAGATGGAGTTGGAGACCATCATACTTAGTGATCTATCACAAAAACAACAAACACCACATGGTCTCACTCATAAGTGGGACTTGAACATTAATCACATTAGCACAAGGAAGGGATCAGCAGTCACTCGGTGCTGCCAAGGGAAGGTAAGGCAATTAAACAACACAAAGGGTACCTGGTCCTTTACCAGGGGAAGTGAGAGCCAGTTGGGGGTCCAAACTTCACCTGCATAGAGCCTACTTGTGTACCTTACTTATACCCCAAAACTCTATAATTAGAAAAAATTTAAAAAATAAAGAGTATACCACTTCATAATTGTTACCATACTAAACTTATTACATACTATGTATATATAAATATATACATATGCATAACTATTGTTTTCACTTGCATTCCACAAATTCCTATTTACTTAATTATAGTATGCATTCTACTTATATAAATCATTTCACCAATAAATTGTTTTCCAAAGCAGATATTGTCTATTATATGATTATATCAGATATAAAATATTTGCCTTAGGTAACAGTGTCACATCATTGTTTTTAAGCAAGAGTTTTGTTAGCTTACAATTTTTCATTCTATTCAACAGGAACAACACAAATTATAACAATTAATTTCGATATTTTCCTACGGGATGCGTTAAATGGTTTTTATCTGTATATATATAATCCATGCATACATTTTAAAGCATTTTATTGAGAAATAACTGGGGACTGGGTGCGGTGGCTCATACCTGTAATCCCAGCATTTGGAGTGGCCAAACGAGGTAACTGTGCCTAGAATTTCAAGACCAGCCTGAGCAACACAGCAAGAACTCATCTCTGAAAAAACATTTTTTAATAGTCAGGCTTGGTGGAGCACACCTGTAGTCCAGCTACTTGATCAGCTGGAGCAGAAGGATCACCTCAGCCCACGAGGTGAAAGTAGTGGTTAGCCTTGATTATGCAACTGCACTACAGCCTGGGCAATAGTAAGACCCCCTACTCAAAGAAAAAAAGCCTGAATTTTTGGCTTTTGTTATTTTTCATGTGTATTCTTTTTTGGCATTTGCTTTGCTGTATTATAATTGTGAGTTGAAAACCCCAAAGTATATGTTCATACCAATCTTTTACAATAATATTCACTGCATATAAATGGTGGAAGGGTGTTGGCAGAAGGAGGAGAAACATACTGGTGAACAAAAACTTAGGGAAATAGGATGGACATTTACATTATAATGATTCTGGTAATTATTTCATAAATATATAAATATTTCAAAACTTATAATTGTTTTTAGTTGTTCAGTTCATTACAAGTCAACTATATCCCACCGAAGTTATTAAAAAATGTGAGGGTGCATCAAAAAATGGGCATACAGGAAAATTAATACCATTAATGCAAACGAGGAAATCTTGAAAATTTAAGATTGGAAAATACACTTAATATAAACCAAAACTTGAAATATACATAAAATTAAGATCAAATACTCAAACTGAAAAAAATAAAATGGTTAATACAAAACTTTTTTTTAAATGAGTAAAAAAATTGAGAACCCATGTCAAGACTGATCAAAGAACAACAACATCACCACTACCACCAAAAGGAATGTAAAGGGGATTATCACTATGGATCCTGGAGATATATTATATTATAATCAAATGTATGCCAACAAATTTGAAAGTACATGAAATGAAATTACCAAACAAAGATCCCTTAAACAAATAAACTGGGAAATCCCCAAAATTCTTTATTTATTAGAATGAATCTGTATTAAGAACCTTACCACAAATGAATTACATGTCCCAGTGCATGAATTCCTGAACTTCTTTTTATTTAACTGAAAAAGATAATCTGCAATCTCGCACAACTCATGGATAGAAAAATCACAGTCAAAACACTCCCAAGATGTTTTATTAAACCCCATAAAGTTTATACCAAACTGATAAGGATATTATACTTAAAGAACAGCAAAGATTTTTATGTCTCATGACAAAAATCAAACTTGTGTCTTCAAAACCAAAGATACATCATTTATAATATCCTATGAAAAAAATGTGTTTCATCCAGGAAGGAATTTTTGTTGTCTTATCAGCGTGAGACTCCAACAAAAATAAATAAATAAATATTTTAAAAATCTATAGGTAGTTTATTACAGTTGACGAGTAAATTTGCCAAGATTAATGGACACCACACAGTTAAACCTAAACAGAAATTCTGGCAAATGGTAATTCTTACTAAAATTTTTATACACATTTTTAAATGGTATAAAAACTCTATAGGACAAGGTTACATTTTTTCAGTGATTTTTCAATATACTGATTAGACAACCTTTGAGACTCTTTATAACCCTGATTATTGATATCATTTCTATCTGGTATCATGCTAATAGATATCCCATAATACAAACTAAACTTGATAATACACATGACATTTGATCCAAGGAAAAATTTTAAAAAGTGTTCTTTATGGCTAATGTATTTATAATCACCAATTTTTAAAATCTCATTTACTAATTAAAGATGAGCTTCTTTCAAGTGAATCACAATTAAATTAAATTTTCTTTCCACAAAACTTATATTTTTCTTGTTGTAGTTCTTCTTTCTAATTACTAGTTCTGTCTTTAAGCATAATTTCTCATCTGTTCTGCACTGTTTTAACAAAAATCTTCATGTGACTATTTCTTTGTTTTTTCTTTTACTACTTATAAATTTGGCATGCACTTAGAGTAAATTTCCAAAATGCACATCATATTCCTACACAGAGGTAATGATGATTGGCAATGACGTGTACGTTGAACAGACATACATATAAATATTTATTTACACAAATGATATGTTTATACACACAAGCACGCATGACAAATAAATTAAAATTTATTTTATTCTTTCATTAGTAGTGTGACTTCCACATATCTTCTGCAAGTATGAAACAACTACCTGATTGGTTACAAAACTGCAGGATACGCATAGTATAAGCACAATATAATTTACTTTTAAATTGTCATTTCATCATTTTTAACCAAATTTTTACACATATGAGTGAGTAGCTTTGTCAGCTATAGTCTTAGAAGGAAAATTACTGTCTTTGAAAGGTAGAAAAAGTCTTAAACTTGCATAAAATACAAACTTAATTACCAAAAACCTAAGAATATTATTTCCTCCCTCAATATTTGGTATCAAGATTAAAAACCATAGCTTAGTATTTATTTTAAAATGCTAAAATTATCAATTATATGTAATACAATTGGACACAAGCTTTGTTTATACAGTAAGAGACAATACAAAAAACAAAATAATCAGACCATAATAAAGCAGATCTCTGACCCACAATCAGCCGTAGCAATCAGCCTGTGAGGACAAACTACAAATTCTGCAGCAATCAGCCTCAAACAGTGAGGACCTGATCAATAATTGCCAACATCCCTGATTTTTGCCCCTGCTTCTAACTTAGAAAAAACCAGAGGAACCCAAATATACTCCCCTACCAATCATTAAGGATGTCTCGCTTCTAGTAAGCCCACCACCACCTTCCCTATGCCAGCAATTTCAGATCAGGACATATCTGAAGCCTTCTTTTTTTCCACTATAAAGCTTTCCAACTTCCCTGCTTGCCTTTGAGACTCTACCAAACATGAGAGAGAGTAGCCAGCTGCCTTGCTATATAGCAAACACTGAATAAATAGCTTTTCCTTATTCTCAAAATTTGGACAACCTTCATTTATTTCCAAGATTGTTTGATGTGTTTCACTATTTCATTTGTTCAATAGTCTGTCACTTCATAAATACTTGAAGTGTCAAGTATATATGAAG
>NW_006968606.1:0-658 GCF_000164805.1 Carlito syrichta | reverse complement strand
TCAGTGTGTTTTGCTGTTTATATAAAAGCCAATAGGGGAAGGAAAATAAATCACATTTCCACCATAATTATTGATTGCTGCTTATGGTAACACTCATGCACAATAACGTTGTTTCTTTTTTCCACCCTGCTTTAGAACAGAGAGAAGTGACCCTTTCTCTTTATACTCCCATATATGATGAAGAGTGTCCCAAGACAGTATTCAAAACACAAGCAAACCTAGCCTGGGATTCTCAAATCAGAGGAAATTGGAGTATTTCAAAAAGTGGAAGATGACACTGGTGTGGCTCAGTCCCATCACATAACCCAGAGATGCTCCTCAATGTTCCATTATTCCAATGGCAATACCATTAAAAAAAAAACCTCTTTTTAAAAATTACATCTTCTTTCCAGGAACAAACCAACAACCTCTATTTAATGAAGCATATCTGATATTATACATCATCAGATATGCTTCATTAAATAAATAAATATACATATATAATCTTTTTATTTTAAAGATGTGGTGTATAATTCAGGATTAGTCATACAAGTGGACATTGTACAGGTAAAGTTTGGTGATCAGCCTCTTTTTAAAGCTGAATTTCATACACAGTATCTATCTAATTCTTTGAAACTGGAATTTAATGTTGGCAGAATAATGCATGACACACTAACGA
>NW_006968605.1:0-618 GCF_000164805.1 Carlito syrichta | reverse complement strand
TAGGCCTAAACCTGGGGCCTCCTTCCAAAAAGACCTCTGTTTGTTCACGATGATCCCCAATTTCATACACAAATGGATGCTCTTCTTTTTTTCCTTTTTTTTTTGATGCCCAGGCTGGAGGGTGGTGGCTTACTCCTGGCCTCTGCAGCCTCACCCTGCTGGGCTCCAGCGAGCCTTTCCCTGGCCTCCAAAGAGCAGGAATTACAGGTGTGCTCCACCACACTCAGCTAATTTGGAATGAGTGGTAGAGATGAGGTCTCACTGAGGTGCCCAGGAGGATCTTTGCCATCGGACTTGGGCTGGCCACTGGTGTCGGCCTACCAAAGAGCTAGAATAATGAGATTGATCCTCCGAGCCAGGCCTCAAACTTTCATCAAAAACGAAACAGAATCCCTGGTATGGTGGCCCATGCCTGGAATGTCAGAGCTCTGTGAGGTCGTGTTGGGAGGATGTCTGGAGCTCAGGAGAAAAGGCCAGCCCTGTGCAATGCAAGGAGACCCCCATCTCTGCACCAATCCAAACAGGGTTCTGGGGTCGAGGTGCCCATTTTCTGGTCATTCCTCAGGCTCAGGTGGGAGGATCACCAGAGAACAAGATTTCGAGAATGATGGCAGTGAA
>NW_006968604.1:0-306 GCF_000164805.1 Carlito syrichta | reverse complement strand
CCAAAGGTGGCACAACTGGGCAATTAAGAACGTAGGATGGGCCATGTCTTAGAAGGACCACTTTGATTGCTCTGTGCCTGAAGGCCACCTTAAACTCAGGGCCATCTGTTCTGTGAGCTCACATGTGTCTTTGTCATGGGGAATGACTGTGGAGGGTGGAGGCAGGTCTTTCAGAATATGTGGCTGAAGGTGTTTGACGGACATCCAGTTGACCAACGTTGAAACCTCTCATGAACAAGAGCCATGAAAGTGATTTTTTTTTTCCCATCCTTGAGTGTGACTCCTCCCAATGGGTGGCAGGTATAG
>NW_006968603.1:0-766 GCF_000164805.1 Carlito syrichta | reverse complement strand
CCTGACACATATCACTCACGGTAAACATTTAATAGAATGGCCACTTCAACTTGCATGACTGGATGAGTTTAGTTTTGTTATGAAAAAGAGATATGGGCCGGGCTTGGTGGCTCAGCCTGTAATCCCAGCACTTTGGAAGGCTGAGGTGAGTAGATTGCCTGAGCCTGTGGGTTCGAGACCAGCACGGACAACTTGGCGAGACTTCATCTCTACAATAAATAAAAAATTAGCTGGGCATGGTAGTGCACGCCTGTGAAGGCTGAGGCAGAAGGATTGCCGGAGCCCAGCAAGTCGACTCTGGGGTGGCTGTGAGCGTGCCACTGCCCTCCAGCGTGGGCAATGGAGTGAGACGCTAGCTCAAAAAAAAAAAAAAAAAGAAGACGATATTAGGTACTCCTTGTGTGAAGCTTTACCAATTGAAGATTAGTGAATAATACCTTGGGAAATAAGAACCAGTTCAAACTTTAGGCTATACCAAGAAAACTGAATTTTTGTTTGTGAATTTTTAACATTGTGTTTCCCAGTTTTTTCATTTAAAGTTTTTTTTTTTTTTTTTGGTGAGACTGGAAGTGGTCATTCCAAAGCTATCAAAAGAGGCCTACACTTTGTAGACTTTCTGAGAAGAGTCAAGCCACTGTCTCTATGTTCCTATTTTCATTAGAATCTTTGTCTCTTTGCAAACCTATTTCTAAAAATATTTCAAAATCCCAGTCTGAAATGAAGAAGTAAGGAAGATCAGAAATAAGCCATTTTCAAATTTTTGTCT
>NW_006968602.1:0-690 GCF_000164805.1 Carlito syrichta | reverse complement strand
CCCCCCACACCCATTACTATAGTATAATAATGCAATAATATACTCCTGCCAAACCCCAAAAACAAGAGAATTACGCCAGCTCATATAACTAACTTACATATACTAAATTATTCTTCGCTTCATGTGTATTTTATTAAATTACAGAGCCATGTCCCTATTAAGGGATGAAAACTATAGTTAAACTTATATTTTCAAATAACACTATTAAGCAACCATACTTTCCCTAAATTCCCAACTTAAACCTTAAATCCCTAAATAATGTAACCCAAACCTTTATATTCCACTTCCACTCAATAACCCCAATATAACCAATACTGACATACTACTTTAGCTCTACAAATAAATAGGTTAATGTAGCTTACAATTAAAGCAAGTCACTGAAAAATGCCTAGATGGGTCCCAGTCCCATAAACATATAAGTTTGGTACTAGCCTTCTCATTAGTTTCTAGTAAAATTATACATGCAAGTATCTGCCCTCCAGTGAGAATGCCCTCTAGGTCCCAACAGACCAAAAGGAGCGGACATCAAGGACATTAACAAGTAGTTCACAACGCTTGCTCAACCACACCCCCACGGGATACAGCAGTAATATAAATTAAGCAAGAAAGGAAAGTTCAACTAAGTTATACTAGAAATACAGGGTTGGTAAATTTCGTGCCAGCCACCGCGGTCATACGATAACCCAAACG
>NW_006968601.1:0-766 GCF_000164805.1 Carlito syrichta | reverse complement strand
GTGAGGGGAGGGACGAGGGCATTGGGGATCAGGGAGCATCCCTATAATGGCCAGATGGTGAGGTCCATGCAGGGAAGCAGACCCAGCACTGTGCCTCTGTCTGGGAAGCATGATTCTTGCCTCTCTGCCTGTGTGACCCCTTCCTTGCAGAGTGGTCTTCACCATGATATTGGGGACACTCCTGTCCCCACAAAGTCACTGGTTCTTTGTGCAGAGATGTTGGGCACCTGTCGGGGTGACTGATGGGTGGCATGTCCCCTCCAGGCCTGGAACCATGATTCCCTTCAAGAGGAATGCCTTCCTAGGGTTTTCTGGAACCGTCTGAAGACCACTTCTCTTCACTTTGTTCAAGAGAAACAAAACTCCTGGAGGCTGAGGCCAGAAATCCCACAAGTGTGAGCTCTTGACCACAAAGCAGATATTGTTCCCACATGAAGTTCCCTGTGGGGATGACTCCTGTGTGTAGCCAGAGATACGAGATCGTTCCTGGAACCCTGCCTGGAGCGGCTAAGAGGTAACTGCTTTCGAGTGTGTCCCTTGGGGCCCTGTGCCTGCCTGCTAGGAACCAAGCTGGAGATGCTTCTGGGGTGTCCCTCTCACACCTCCACTGTGGCCGTCATCCCACTGTGTTCCAGATCTGCTCCTCCTTGCTGAGTGGCTGCTGTTTCCAAAGTGTGACCCCGGTGGGATTGGAGCTCTGAGCCTCTGTGTATGGGCCTTTTCTGGTCTCAGAACACTGCAAGGCACTCTGACCTGGTGATGTCTC
>NW_006968600.1:0-659 GCF_000164805.1 Carlito syrichta | reverse complement strand
CATCAATCACAGAGGAAGATCAATCACTGGATCACCCATTGCAAACAAGGGGTATCCATAATGGAGGAGGGTCAGTAACCCATTACAGAGGCAAATCAGTCACAGGGTTATCCTTTTCAGAGTAGAGATAGTCACAAGAAACCCAGATGGGGAAGAATTGTCACTGTGGCAATGCTAACAGAGAAGGGCCAGTCACCAGGACACTCATCACTGAGGAGGGTCAGTCAGTGAGACATCCATCACAAAGGAGGATTTGTCACTGAAGCACCCAATATGGAGGAGGCCTAGTTACTGGGACAACCAACACAGAGGAGGTATAATCCCGAGAACATCAATTATATTAGATGGTAAATCACTGGGAAACATATCCCTAGGAATTTGAGTAACTGGGGCAACCATAATGAAGGTGGCCTAGTCACTGAAGAACACATTATGTAGGATACCTAGTCACATGGGCATCAATCACAGAGAAAAGCAAATCATTGGGGCCCTCATCACAGACGAGGATCAGTCACTGGGACATTTATTTCAGAGGACAGCAAATTTCTAAGACACCCATTATATAGGAGGGCCAGATACATGGTCACTCGCTATAGAGAAGGACCAGTCACTGGGGGATCAATCAAAGTGGAGACCATTAACAGATGCACCCATTATAG
>NW_006968599.1:0-3923 GCF_000164805.1 Carlito syrichta | reverse complement strand
TCTTAATGTCGTCTGATACTACTGCGTTCTTAGTGTCGTCTTATACTACTTGCATTGTGATTGCCGTCTGATACTAATTGCATTGTTAGTGCTGTCTGATAATACTTTCCTTATTAGTGCCGTCTGATACTACTTGCCTTAATCGTGCCATCTCATACTCCTTGCCCTATTATTGCCGTCTGATACTCTTTGACTTAGTACTGTAGTCTGATACTACTTGCATTAGTAGTGCCGTCTGATAATCCTTGACTTATTAGTGCCGTCTGATACTCCTTGCCCTATAAGTGCCGTCTGTTACTCTTTCCTTATTAGTGCTGTCTCATTCATCTTTCCTTATTGGTGCCGTCTGATATTCCTTGCCTTATGAGTTCCGTCTGATACTGCTTGCGTTATTAGTGCCGTCTGATCCTTCTTGCCTTATTATTGCTGTCTGATACTACTTGCCTTCTTAGTGCCGTCTGATACTATTTGCCTTGTTAGTGCCTTGTGATACTACTTGCCTTCTTAGTGTCGTCTGATATTACTTGCCTTCTTAGTGTCGTCTTATACTACTTGCGTTGTGAGTGCCTTCTGATACTACTTGCATTGTTATTGCCATCTGATACTACTTTCCTTATTAGTGCCGTCTGACACTGCTTGCCTTGTTAGTGCCGTCTGATACTACTTGCCTTATTAGTGCCGTCTCATACTTCTTACCTTATTAGTGCCATCTTGTACTACTTGCCTTATTAGTTCCTTCTGATACTACTTGTCTTAGTAGTGCCGTCTGATATTTCTTGCCATATTAGTGCCGTCTGATTCTACTTGCCTTATAAGTGTCGTGTGATACTACTTGCCTTATTATTGTCATGTGATACTTCTTGCCTTATAGTATCATGGGATACTACAAGCCTTATTATTGTCGTGTGATACTACTTGACTTATAAGTGTCGTGTCATACTACATGCCTTATAAATGTCGTCTGATACTACTTGCCTTATTTGTGTCATTTGATACTACTTGCCTTACTTCTTATTAGTGACGTGTGATACTACTTTCCTAAATAGTGTCGTGTAATACTACTTGCTCTATTAGTGTCGTGTCATACTTCTTGCCATATTATTGTCGTGTGATACTTCTTGTCTTATTAGTGTCATGTGATTCTACATGCCTTATTAGTGCCATGTGATACTACTTGCCTCATTAGTGTCATGTGATACTGTGTGCCTCATTAGTGTCATGTGATACTATATGCCTTATTAGTGTCGTGTGATACTACATGTCTTATTAGTGTCATGTTATACTATGTGCCGTATTAGTGTCTTGTGACACTTTGGGCCTTATTATTGTCATGTGATACTACGTGCCTTATTAGTGTCATCTGATATTACGTGCCTTATTAGTGTCATCTGATACTATGAGCCTTCTTAGTGTTGTCAGATTCTATATGCCTTATTAGTGTCATCTGATATTACTTGCCTTCTTAGTGTCATCTGATACTATTTGCCTTCTTAGTGTCGTCTGATACTACTTGCCTTCTTAGTGTCGTCTGATATTACTTGCCTTCCTAGTGTCATCTGATACTACTTGCCTTCTTAGTGTCATCTGATACTTCTTGCCTTCTTAGTGTCGTCTGATACTACTTGCCTTCCTAGTGTCGTCTGATACTACTTGCCTTCTTAGTGTCGTCTGATACTACTTGCCTTCCTAGTGTCATCTGATACTACTTGCCTTCTTAGTGTCTTCTGATACTACTTGCCTTCTTAGTGCCGTCTGAGTGTCATTGCCTTCTTAGTGCCGTCTGATACTACTTGCCTTATTAGTGTCATCTGATACTACTTGACTTCTTAATGCCGTCTGATACTAATTACCTTCTTAGTGCTGTCAGATACTACGTGCCATTTTAGTGCCGTCTGACACTACTTGCCTTGTTAGTGCCGTCTGATACTGCTTTCCTTATTAGTGCCGTCTGATTCTTCTTGCTTTATAATAGCCATATGACACTCCTTTCCATTTTAGTGCCATCTGATACTACTTGCCTTCTTAGTGCTGTCTGATACTACTTGCCTTTTTAGTGCAGTAAGATACTATTTGCCTTCTTAGTGTGGTCTGATACTCCTTGCCTTCTTAGTGTCATATGATACTACTTGCCTTCTTAGTGTCGTCTTATACTACTTGCGTTGTGAGTGCCGTCTGATACTACTTGCATTCTTATTGCCGTCTGATACTTCTTTCTTTATTAGTTTCATCTGATACTACTTGCCTTGTTAGTGCCTTCTGATACTACTTGCCTTAATCGTGACGTCTCATACTCCTTGCTTTATTATTGCCGTCTGATACTCCTTGACTTAATAGTGCCGTCTGATACTCCTTTCCTTGGTAGTGCCGTCTGATAATCCTTGCCTTTAATAGTGCCGTCTGACACTCTTTGCCATATAAGTGCCGTCTGATACTCATTGCCTTATTAGTGCCGTCTGATTCATCTTTCCTTATTAGTGCCATCTTATACTCCTTGCCTTATTAGTTCCGACTGATACTGCTTGCGTTATTAGTGCCATCTGATCCTTGTTGCCTTTTTATTGCCATCTGATACTACTTGCCATATTAGTGCCGTCTGATACTACTTGCCTTATTAGTGCCGTCTGATACTACTTACGTTATTAGTGCCTTGTGATACTACTTGCTTCATTAGTCCCGTCTGATTCTACTTGCCTTCTTAGTGTCGCCTGATACTAGTTGCCATCTTAGTGCCATCTGATTCTACTTGTATTGTTAGTGCCATCTGATGCTACTTGCCTTATTAGTGTCGTCTCATACTTCTTACCTTATTAGTGCCGTTTTGTACTGCTTGTCTTATTAGTGCGTCCGATACTACTTGCCTTATTAGTCTCGTGTGATACTATTTGCCTTATTATTGTCACGTGATACTTCTTGCCTTATTAGTGTCATGGGATACTACATGCCTTATTAGTGTCGTGTGATACTGCTTACCTTAGTAGTGTCCTGTCATATTATGTGCCTTATAAGTGTCGTCTGATACTAGCCTTATTAGTGTTGTGTGATACTACGTGCCTTTCTTGTCTTATTAGTGTCATGTGATACTACTTTCATAAATAGTGTCGTGTGATACTACTTGCCTTATTATTGTCGTGTGATTCTTCTTGCCTTATTAGTGTCACGTGATTTTACATGCCTTATTAGTGTCATGTGATACTACTTGCCTTATTAGTGTCGTGTCATACTATGTGCCTCATTAGGGTCGTGTGATACTACGTGTCTTATTAGTGTCATTTTATATTACGTGCCATATTAGTGTCTTGTGACACTATGTGCCTTTTTATTGTCATGTGATACTACGTGCCTAATTAGTGTCATCTTATATTTCATGCCTTATTAGTGTCATCTGATACTACGAGCCTTCTTAATGTTGTCTGATTCTACGTGCCTTATTAGTGTCACCTGATATTACGTGCCTTCCTAGTGTCATCTGATACTACATGCCTTCTTAGTGTCATCTGATACTACTTGCCTTCTTAGGCTGTCTGATAGTCATTGCCTTCTTAGTGCCGTCTGATACTACTTGCCTTATTAGTGCCGTCTGATTCTACTTGCCTTATAATTGCCGTATGATACTCCTTGCCTTTTGAGTGCCATATGATACTACTTGCTTTATTAATGACGTCTGATACTCTTTCCTTTATTAGTGCCATCTGATACTCCATACCATATTACTGCATTCTGATACTCCTTGCCTTATTATCGTCGTCTGAACTCCTTCCCTTATTAGTGCCGTCTGTTCCTACTTGCCTTATTAGTGCCGTCTGATATTAGATGCCTTATTAGTGCCGTCTGATACTGTTTGTCTTATTAGTGCCGTATGATACTACTTGCCTTATTAGTGCCATCCGATCTTGCAGGCCTGATTAGTGTCGTGTGATGCTACT
>NW_006968598.1:0-592 GCF_000164805.1 Carlito syrichta | reverse complement strand
CCCGGTCTGGTCTTGAACCTGGGGGCTCAGACCATCCTCTCACTTCGGTCTCCCAGAGCACTGGGATGAAAGATGTGAGCCCCATGCCAGGTCTCCTCACAACTCTTGAGCACCTCTGTGAGGCCTGATCCCTTCCAATGACCCAGGACCCCATATAGGGCAGCCGGAGTCACTCACCAACTCTCACCATGGGAGGTGCCTGGGGCAGGGGGGTCTTTCCGCATGGGGACCTACACCTCAGCCTGCCTCACTCCAAAGTGTTGACCCGCAAGCTCCTCCCAGGGGCTGCCTCGGGGAAAGGGGGGGTGTGACTCTCAAAACTTCAGGGGGGCAGGGATGGCCGGGCGATTCATGACTCTCTCCTTGGCACTCAGGGAGGATGAGACGGGAAGATGTTGGGAACCTGGAGCTCGAGACCAGGCCGGACTCCATAGGAAGCCCCCATTTCGACCCCAAGAAAAACCCAGAAAACCTTGGTTGATGACAGCCCTCGGTGGAGATTCATTTCTGATCCAGAGTTCAAGAACAGGTAGGAAGAACAAGATCAGACCAAATGCAAAGTCTACATTTGCAGCAGTTTGGAATGCCCAGG
>NW_006968597.1:0-733 GCF_000164805.1 Carlito syrichta | reverse complement strand
TAGATACAATAATACACTTTATGTATCCCTTCTACATTTTGTAAATTTATGTTTGAGAGTTGAAGCTAAAATTATTACACTTGCCCAATGTGGTTCTATATCCATTTACAGGAAATTGTTAAGACAGTTATTAAGAGGGGAGGATAAAAGAACATAAAATAACACTTCACTCAAAATGGCAAAATGTTTACACCAATAGACTTCAATAAGATATATATCTTGTACATATGTATATGTATTATCCAGAACAACCATTTAACAATTTTTACAAAGAGATACACCTAAAATGTCAGAGTGAAACTCTAAAAATGCTTGACTCTTAGGAAGGCAGAAAAAAATAAAGAAAAAATGAAACTGACACATCTGTAGCAAATACAAAGAGAAAACACAAATCATTATAAAGAAAAAAATGGGACATCACTACAGACCCTGTAGTCATAAAATGGATAATAAGAGAACACTGCAAACAACACTACACATATACACTTTTTGGCTTAGATGAAATAGACCAATTTCTTGCAAAGCACAGAATGCCACAACTCACCCAATATGAAATATGTAATTTGAGTGGCCCTATAGCCATTCAAGAAATTGAGTTCATAATTTTAAAGTTATCATAACCCCCCAGATGGTTTCACTGGAGAGCACAGCCAAATGCCTATAGAAGAATTAATACCAACTTTACACAATCTCTTTAAGAAAATAGAATAGACTCGCGAACAAGCCAGGTGTA
>NW_006968596.1:0-761 GCF_000164805.1 Carlito syrichta | reverse complement strand
GTAATGACACATTTAGCATATCAACAGAGCAAGTAGCTCTGAAAATGTAGGGACCTAAAAGCCCAGATTGGTGATTAAACTTATCAAGAGACCCTGTAGATTCCAGAAAATGAGAATTCTTAGAACTGATTTCCTTTTAATTCTCAGTAAGATGCCCTGATTTTTCCTGTCCATTTGGATTCCAAATTCAGTATATCAAAAGACAGATGCCCAGAGGTTTCCTATGATTGTGGATTCCATGATTCCTGGTTACTATTAAAAGTATATACTAAACATTTGGCAAGTGCTTAAAACTTGCCCCTTCTGAAAATAAAAAGAGACATGGAAGGGGAAGGATTACAGGGTTCAGCTTAAGACCAGAGTTACATCCAAATATGGCAAGAAGATTCTCTTTGTCCTGGAATCTGGCCTCAGTTGTTCTGAGGAACTTAAAGAACTTGGAGTGCCCAATACTATTTACAACTTTTAAGAGGGTCAGAATGTTGCTGGAGTCCTGAAATGACCGATTCATAATATCCGAATGCTAAATTACTATGAAACATTTGGGGAGCTCATAGATCTGTTTCTTGTTTGCCCAATAGCACACAACCTGGGAATTTTTTGGATTGAAGGCACGTACAGCCATGATTCTTTATTTGTACATAGTTGGAGGTCATGTAGTGTCCTGTATGTGAGGACTCTCTTTCCCTTGATTCCTGTTTCGAAACCCTGATTCTTTTTTAGCCCTTAGTAAGAAGTCATGTATATTTTTTGATAGAGGG
>NW_006968595.1:0-548 GCF_000164805.1 Carlito syrichta | reverse complement strand
TACTCCATGTTAGCTGCAGCAGCAGTCACCAGGATGGACTGAGCTCTTGTGCCCAAGATGGCCCATGGACATGCCTGGCCCCTCAGTAGAGGTAGCTGAGAGGCAGGACTGAGCTAGCACTTGGGAGGAACTGGGCATCTCGCTCCATGCAAACTCGGGGCTTCTTCCTCCCCCGGTGGCCTTTCTACACGATAGGATGGCATGCCAGGTTTCTAACGTGTTGGCTCAGGGCTTCCAAAATCACAAAATAGGAAGAAACTTTCAGGACTTCTTTTGACTTAGGCTCAGAACGGACTCAGCGTCCTTTTTACCGCCTCCTGTAGTTTAATGAGTCCCAGGCCCAGTTTAGATTCAGTTCAGGAGGGCCATCTTTGGAAACTTGCTACCTCAGGATGGGAACGCATGGGAGGCAAGGAGATGGAGTTTGAATCGAATTTGAAACTGGAGGTTTACATTTGAGATTGGACCAGACTGCGTGGTTAAATACGGAAAATGACAGGAAATGATGGATTCTAGACAAATGTTATTACAGGGTGGGAAAGGAATAT
>NW_006968594.1:0-3980 GCF_000164805.1 Carlito syrichta | reverse complement strand
CAGACTTCAAACTTTAGTATAAGTCTACAGTAATCAAAACATCCTGGTATTGGTGCAAGAACAGACATATAGACCAAAGGAATAGGAATCAAAGTCTCAATTTCTCAACCAACCCATCTTTGACAAAACCTCCAACAACAACCACTGGGGAGAGGAAAACCTATTCAATAAATGGTGCTGGGAAAACTGGCTGATTACCTGCAGAAGGTTGAAACAGAACCCCTACCTATCCCCATGCACAAAAATTTACTCTAAATGGATCAAAGTTCTCAACATAAAATCTCAAAGTATAAGAATCTTAGAAAACGCAGAATACATCCTTATGGTAATTTGAACTGTATCCAGTACCTATTCAGAACCATAAATGCCCATATCCTATGAAAGATAGAGAATAGAATCTCATCAAACTAATGAGCTTCTGCAAAGCAAAAGTAACCACCAAAATAGCAGGGAGATAGCCCATAGATTGGGAAAATCTATTCTCCAACTTTATTTCTGACAATGACCTACAACTAGGATCTGCAAGAAACTCAAATGCGTGGAAAGCAAGAAAAAACAAACAGCCTTATTAAAAAGTTGGCAAAATACATGAATAGATACTTCTCAAAAGAAGAGATCTGGACAGTCAACAGACACATGAAAAAGTGCTCAACTTCACTCATCATCAGACAAATGCAAATCAAAACCACATTGACATTCCACCTAACCACAGTAAGAATGGCCTTCATTAATAAAACAATCAACAGCAGATGCTGGTGAGAATGCAGAGAAAATGAATACTTCTACACTGCTGGTGGGAATGCACACTAGTGCAACCTTTTTTGGAAGACAGTGTAGCGATTACTGAAAGAACTAGAAATTGATCTTCCATATGACCCAGCAATTCCTCTATTGGGAATATACCTAGAGAAACTCAAATCATTATACAAAAAAGATACCTGCACACATATGTTTGTTTCATCTCTAGTCTCACTAGCAAAAACATGGAACTAACCACGTTGCTAATCTAAGCTGGACTGGATTTTTTTTTAAATGTGGTACATATACACAATGGAATATTATGCAGCCATAAAGAAAGACAAACATATGGAATTTGCAGCCACTTGGATGAATTTGTCATTGATCATCCTCAGTGATATATCACAGAAACAAAGAACTGCCATATGTTCTCATTCATAAGTGATACTTGAATAATTATAATACTATAAGAAAGGGATTGGCAGTAGTGGGAAACTCTCAGGGGATGGGGGTGGGAATGGTAGTTGAGGAAAAATGCTAGAGGAGGAAGGGGCATACTCCCTCAACAAGGGTACCTGGACAATCAACATTTGTATACCTAACTCTTAATTGTACTCCACATCTTTATAAAAAAATAAAAATTAAAAAATTAAACTTTTTATTTTTAAACAACTGTAGAATCATATGCAGTTGTAAGAAATAATTCAGAGAGACTCCTTCAGTCTTTTTTTGAGTTTCCCACAATAACATCTTTCAAAACTATTGTATAGTATCATAACCAGTATATTCACACTGATACAATGAAGATATTGAACATTTCCATTTCTTTGTGTATCTTTTATATTACACCTTTACAACTGGCAACTATCTTTTTCATCCCTGGCAACTACCAATTTGTTCTCCATTTCTGTAATTTTGTCTTTTCACAAATATTATGTAAGCAGAATCATACATTATATAATATTTTTGATTTTTTCACTAAGCATTATTGGAGATCTATCCAAATTGTAGCAGGCACTTATAGTTCACCTATTTATATAACTTAACTCTATTATTTTATATCACTTGTTTATACATTCACCTGTTGATGGACTTCTGGTTTCCAGTTAGGTGCTTTAACAAATACAATTCTATAAACATGTGTATATAGGTTTTGAAATCAACATGTGTCTTCATTTCTCAGGAATAAATGTCCAGGAGTAAGATTTCTGGGTTGTAGTTTTATGTTTAATTTTTAAAGAAACAGTCAAACTGTGTTACAAAGTGACTATGACATTTCACATTACTACTAACACTGTGAGGCCTTCTCTTTCCCCACATCCACAACAATGTTTGGTGTTGTCATTTTTATCTTTGCCATTCTAATAGATGGGTAGTCATTCTTAATGTGGATTTAACTTGAATTTCTCTCTCTCTTAAAAAATACAGAACTTCTTTCCATGTGTGTGTCATCTTTACATCTTCTTTAGTATTATGGAACTTACAGTGTTCTTCTAAAAATGCTTCATGTAAATATTGGGTTCTTGCCGTTGGAAATTGACCTTTTCACAATGGAAAGGGCTGCTGCAAAAGTGACTTAAATGCTGGAAGCAAACCAGCCATGAGGTAATACTAGGTAATAATAGGAATTAAGTTCAGCTGACTTAGAAGGACACATGACATAGGTTATTAAGGGTCCTTCACTCTTCTCCAGTAGAACTGAAATTTGATTTAACTATAGTGTTTATGGTTTCCCATACCATATCCTCTAATAGTTATTTGAATACATGTATTTTATACTCCATTAGACTCTGAAAAAATTTTAAAAGTCTGTGTCTGATTTATCATTTAATTCTCACAGACTTTGGCACACTGGAGAAACTTTTAAAACTTTATAGAATAAATAAATAAAACCATTTTCTGCTATGGGTGAGAAAAAAAGTCTATTTATTCAGCAAATAATTTTGAACATGTAGTGGGGAAACGCACTTGGTTAAGTCTGGGCAGCAGGGAACAAACCAAACTCAAACCTAATTCTCACAAAACCTAGATTTGAATGAGAGATAGAAATTTATAAAGTAATCTCAGATTGTGTAAACCCAGTCTCTGATAAATACTGCAAAGAAAAGCTAAAGACTGAGATGAGAGATTAAAGAGGACCTTACTTAGGTGGTGGAGATGCAGGCAAAGAAGGCTTCTTTGAAATTTCATTTGAAATGAGCTTCAAAGGATAATTTGGAATTAACTAGAAGAAGGATCCATTGAGGCAGAGAAGAGAAGAAACAAGAGAGAGAGAAGGAGGAGAGGAGGATGGTGTGTATTGAGAGATGTTTCCTTGTTTTGTGCAAAAGGGATAGAATTTGAGTATATATATTTTCAGAGACAGGAAAAAAATTGTGAGATAGAGACACAGGAAAGTGAAATAATCTGGAAAAGCTGGGTAAGGGCCAGAAATGCAAATCCCATTACTCTTTTAAGACCTTGTAAATGTCGTTCATCCTACAATCCATTCGGCCTAGAAGTTGCCCTTAGAAAATTTAAATAGCTCTTAAATGAACAATACTACTCTGGGGCAAGCTTGAGTGTGTTAGAGTCATGGAAGTTCATGCGGTAACAGTTCATTGCCTCCCATCAAGCTTGTGTCAGAATGTATGCAAGGTGAGAATTGTACACTGACTTCTCTCTGTGCCGTACCCAACTCCCAGATTATCACAGAGTGGCTCTGCCTCTCCCTTTCAGAGGGGTTAAAGACTAATCTCCTTCTAAAATCTAGTCACTGGTCAATTCTTACATGCACTGACATCACTTGAGTGAGATTTAGGCACCCCTGCACAAGGTTCTGATTTATCAGATACAAAATAAACACTATATTTCCTAAAAGCTCTAAAAATTGACCTTCCATATGACCCTGCAATCCCCCTACTGGGAATATACCCTGAAGAACACAAATCACTCTATAAAAAAGATACCTGCACACGTATGTTTATCGCAGCATTGTTCACAATAGCAAGAACCTGGAAACAACCATGCTGCCCATCAAAAGAGGACTGGATTAAAAAAATGTGGTACATATACACGATGGAATACTACGCAGCCATAAAAAAGAACAAAATCATGAATTTTGCAGCAACCTGGATGGAACTAGAGTCTATAATACTGAGTGACCTCACACAGAAACAAAGATCAGAATATCACATGTTCTCACTCATATAATGGACCTTGAACATCCAATGTAATACTATAACAAAATGACTGACGGTACT
>NW_006968593.1:0-839 GCF_000164805.1 Carlito syrichta | reverse complement strand
TAATTGGTTAGTTCAGGTGAGATATGGTTGGTTAGTTCACCTGAGCTCTGATTGGTTCGTCCAGGAGATCTTTGATTGGTATGTCTAGGTGAGCTCTCATTGGTTGGTTTCTAAGTCCACAGACAGAAAAGTGCATTTTGGGGGAACTCAGAGTATTTTCAAATCCTAATCAGCAAATGGCTTTTGGGTTATGTTTAATGTTGAAATTTTATTTTATTTTATTTCATTTTATTTTATTTTTTGAGTTGGAGTCACTCTGTCACCCAGACTGGAGTGCAGTGGCCGCACCCGGCCACCCCAACCTTGACCTGTTGGGCTCCGGCGATCCTTCCGCCTCAGCCTTCCAAGTAGCTGGAACTACAGGTGAGTGCTACCACACCTGGCTAATTTTTTAAATTTATTGTAGAGATGAGGTCTCACCAAGTTACCCAGATGGGTCTCAAACTCGCGAGTTCAGGCAATCCACTCACCTCAGCCTCCTAAAGTGTGGGATTACGGTCTGAGCCGAGCCTGGCTGTATTTTATTTTTAAAATGTGGGGTACCTATGAGGATTACCATGTACTTAAGTTGCATGCAGGTATGGTTTGGACTTCAAGCAAGACTTCTCTCCCCCTAGTAGTAGACATGGTACCCAATTGGTGTTGGGTACCCATTTCTCCCCACAATCCCTCTCTCCTTTAGCAGTGCCTGGTGTTGTTTGTGTTTGTGTGCCCAATGTTTAGGACCAGCTTATGAGCAAGAAAATATGGAACATTATAGCACTCAGTAAATAATCTTTCAGTAAAAGGACAGAACTGAAGACCAAAAAGTAAAGAGGCATGAGATTGGTTTCTAGACT
>NW_006968592.1:0-598 GCF_000164805.1 Carlito syrichta | reverse complement strand
GCCTCAGACTCCCAAAAGCACTGGGATGATGAGGTTGAGCAACCCGAGCCCAACCTCGATCTTTCATCGAAAACAAACCAGAAGGCCTGACACTACAGGCCATTCCTGGAGTTCCAGCGCTCTGGGAGGCCAAAAGCAGGAGGATGGCTGGAGCCCAGGACTCCAAGGCTAGCCCCGGTAATACAGGGAGACCCCATCTCTGCACTCATCCAAACAGGGTGTCTGGGGTCGAGATGCCCATCGCTCTGGCCACTCTGGAGGCTGAGGTGGGAGGATTGCTGGAGCCCATGATTTTGAGTATTGTGGTGAATGATGGTCATGTCCCCGGGCTCCAGCCTGGGCAACAGAGCCAGACCCTGTCTCCAGAAACATAAGTATCGTACACAGATTCTGAACTGCATGTGGTGTGTTCACATGGTGACTGACTTTAGAGCCAGGAAAAATGGGATTGGTGGGAAAGAAATTTCCCTGGGTGAGGGATCTGTCCCTGGCCTTTCTTGGTGATAGGTCATCATTGCTGAGTCAGAGGACCTACCTGCCTGGGGCACATTTCTGCCTTTGGAGAAGAGTGCCAGCAGGAACCCAACCAGGTACTCGG
>NW_006968591.1:0-811 GCF_000164805.1 Carlito syrichta | reverse complement strand
TTATATAGGTATTTATAGCATAATGAAAAATGTTGTGGTGATTCGAGTGCTTTATATTAGGTGCGGACATTTATGCAAGAAAACAGATGGATGGCCATATAATTTGCAGTATACACAAACTTTTTGCATTTTAGAGTAGGTGATTAATACAGAAAGGTTGAAATAGTAGAATAGGCTTTGTAATAGTGTATAGAAAAATAAAATGTTAGGGAAACATAAGTTAGTCATTAAGTTGTTAACAGTTTAGATGGTTAGGGTGAATAGTTACAAAAAATACGTTGTGAAAAATTACATGCTTTAAAGACTCTATCAGTGGATGCATTGTCAAAAATTTGAGGGAAGACAGACAGTATTTCATTGCCTTTAGAACAATGATCAAAAAAATAAAGACGTCTGATTTTTAAGGCCAAACTGTATGTAACTTAAAGTATAAAAAAAAATTGAAAAGAAAAATAGACAGGCAAATGTCCTGCATAACATGAGTCAGTGTCAAAGTTTTCTCCCATGCTGACACTGTTCCTCCTTCAGGAAGCCCTGACCTGCTGGAGCAGGACTCCAAACAGGGAACTGAAAGTGGTGCCCAAACAGGGAACTGAAAGTAAAGCCTTTATTTAATCTGAACGGATAAAACCTTGCCTAGGGTGCTGCAGACCCGTTGGTAGAGCAAAGCTAGGAAGGGTAAGTAGTTTTAAAGCCATGATATGAACATGGGTCAGAGTAAATTTAAAGAAAAAAAAGTGTTCATAAGTATGTTGATGCATATGCCCTCTAAAAGAGGAATTAAACTTTCCTCTACATGCTTATCTTGTGT
>NW_006968590.1:0-1044 GCF_000164805.1 Carlito syrichta | reverse complement strand
TCCTTGGCACTCAGGGAGGGTGAGACAGGAAGATGGCTGGAGCTCAGGGGTTATAAAACAGGTGGGACACCATTGGAAGCCCCCATCTCAATCCCAAGTAAAACCCAGAAAACCTTGGGTGAGGGCAGGCCTGCCGGGAGGATCACCTCTGGCCCAGCGTTCAAGACCAGGCAGGAGGACCAGGATGCCGACCAAATGAAAAGGCTGTGATCACAGCAGTTTAGGACGAAAAGGCTGAGAGGATGTCCCAATTTAGGCAGTTTGAGACCAGCCTGGGCAACATAGTGAGGAAAGAAAAGAAAAGAAACAAAGAAAGATAGAAAGAAAGAAGGAAGGAAGGAAGGAAAGAAAGAAAGAAAGAAAGAAAGAAAGAAAGAAAGAAAGAAAGAAAGAAAGAAAGAAAGAAAGAAAGAAAGAAAATGTAAGTCAACAAAGAAATCCATCGCCTGCAAGCCTTCTTCCCTAAGTCCTTCCAACACACCCACCCCACATACAAGGGTCCTCATGCCAGCACCCTCCAGCTCTAACCACCCCAATGGCTGCCACCCTTTCGTGCAGGAGTTCCCGAGACTCCCTGGTCGCGTTCCTGCCTGCTCTCTCTACGAGGGGAGAAATGTGCCCCAGGCAGGGATACCCTTCAACTCGGCAATGAGGACCTTCCACCAAAAAAGACCAGGGACCCATCTTTCACCTGAGGACATTTCTTCCCCCCAAATTCCATTTTTCCTGGCTCTAAAGCCAGTCGCCTTGTGAACACATCATGCGCAGTTGAGAATCTGTGTATAATTCTGATTTTTTTGGAGACAGAATCTGGTTCTGTGATCCAGTCTTGGACCTGGAGGCACGAATGTCGTTCACAGCCAGATTCAAAATTGTGGGCTGTGACTATCCTTCTGTCTCAGCCTTGAGTGGCTGGGATGATGGGCAACTCGACCCAAGAACCCTTGGATGAGTGTAGAGATGGGGTCTCCTTGAGTGGTCCGGGCTGGCCTTGGGCTCCTGAGTTCCAGCCATTCCTCCCGCCTAAGCCTCCCAGAGTGCTGG
>NW_006968589.1:0-11345 GCF_000164805.1 Carlito syrichta | reverse complement strand
GATTATGCTGCAGATTTTTACCAAAATGTCAGGGTATATGTTTAGATTTCAAGAACACAGCCAGCTAGGGATTATACATGATTGATTCTTTCATTATTTAGCAATAATTTATTTCAACTAAGTCACAAATCAAGGATAATTTTTTTTCCAGATTTGCCCATGAGAGGGTTAAATAGAAAAATTGTGAGCCACATTTTGTTTCTAGAAAGGTCTTTCCTTCACTCAGTTCCATAAAATATAGGAATAGCATCATTATTTTTTTACCTATGAATTTTATTTCCCTTTTGCTGCTTGTGTGTGTGTGTGTGTGTGTGTTTAATCTTCCCATGTGTCATATATTAGAGAGTTGGTGCAATTGTATTATCCTTGGGCCTGGATCAGTCATGCTTTCTATGGCTGTAAAACAAAGCTTCTGGAGGAACCCAGATACTCTCTGCTCACAAGTTCCTGCTACCATCCAAGCAGCTGCCTCTGACAGTTTGATCTATGGTATGTTTCATGATCTACGGTATGTTTCAAAAGACTATTAGTCCACTCGGTTTTCCTCCTCATGTTTGCATGATCACAATAATTTGTTTCCTTTCTGTACCTCCCACTTCATATATGAAAAGTCAAGGGAGATTAGTAAGATGCATGGAGAGAAAATTATAAAATTCCATTTGTAAAAACATCACTCTAGCACCTACTGCAACCGAACCTGTATTCTTGTCACTGTGGGTCCTGCCATGAGAGGCCAGCTGTGTGACCTCCCTGTCCTCACCAGTGTCCTCCAGCATTAATTAGTTTGCACTCTGTGGCTGGCCTCTGCTGACTCGGAGCCCTGGAGTTAATCACATCACCAGGGAACCAGTGCTCACTCAGAGACTTTACATTACAGCACTAATTGTACCGTGAGTCAAAGGTTAGGTGGGCACAGCAGCCCCTGCCACCCTGTGCAAGGAGAGAGAAATCCATCTAAGTCAGGAGAGACAGGCCAGCAACTGCTCACAGAGGGTGTCAGACACTGGGAACTGCAGTGGAAATTGAAATTGGACTGCAGTTCTCTGTCTACAATCCCAGAAGAGAGCGAGTGGGATATTTGGGAAGGGAAATACTTGCTGATCTTTCAGGTTTGGGCATTAAATAAAAGGGAACTTTCTTTTTTTAATCAGTGAACTTCTTTTTTTTATTTTAAAGATGGTGTTAGGCATATAATTCAGGGTTAGGGATACGATTGTTCATTATGCAGGTACCCTTGTGGATGAAGTGTGCCCCTCCCACCCTGGCAGCCTCCCTCAACTGGCCAATCCCATCCTCCTCCCCTGGCAGTTTCCCACTGTTGCCAATCTCTTTCTTATAGTATTATAACTGTTCAAGTTATGCTTATGAGTGAGAACATATGGTACTCTGTTCTTTGCTGCTGTGATAGATCACTGAGCATGATAGACTCTGAATCCATCCAAGTTACTGCGAAGTCCATATGTTTGTCCTTCTTTATGGCTGCATGATATTCCACTGTGTATATGTACCACATTTTGTAAAATGGAGCTTTCAAGGGAAAGAGTGTGTGGGAGGGGACACTATAGCCTGCAGTCTTGAATTATTATGTGTCAAGGTGGTAGATCAGATGGGACATGAGAAAGATTCACTATAGTCCTCTGAAAACTGTTAAACACATGCAGTTATGATTCTTGCTTTCTTTTCTCTTATCCTTATGTACATGTGTCCTCAATAAAAAGCATGCATATGCTGTGATGTGTGTACCTCCCAATCCATATCTGCAAAGTCAAAAGAAATTAGTAAGACACATGGAGAGAAAATTAGGAAATTCCATTTGCAAAAACATTCCCCTAGTTCCTGCTATAGCTGAAGCTGTATTCCTGTTGCCGTGGGCCCTGTCATGAGAGACCCTTGGACCCAGAGTTCAATACATGTTGGGTCAAGTCCACTTATCTTAGATGCACACACATGACAATATTAACATTTCACAAAAAATTAAGTTGGTTTAACACCTGGAGCAGAATGTTCAATTCAAATTAGTTTTTAACATAAAATGCAAGAGGCTAATACTGCTGGATACCTGGCATGATTCTGTCAGCACTGGTCTGTGGGGACCCATCTTTTATAACCTGCTAGTGTAGATGTGGTTCTGGAAAAGGAACTGCAAGATAAAATACTGAATAAGTACAGTGTGTGTGTCTTGGCTGATGGGTCTACTTAAATGGCCCAACTTCCCCAAGGTGCAAGCTATGCATGTTACAACATGTCACTTGCGCTCCAGACATTTATTCAAATAATAGTTCAAAAAGGCATTGCAAAACATCGTAGGACTCATGTTCCATGTCCATGAGCACCATCACTGCGTGTGCATGCTCTTCATTGAGGACATGTATATATAAGGATAAGAGAAAATAAAGTGAAAAAGCACAGATGTGTCAACAAAAGCAACACTAACAAATTAAACTTAGTAAGCACTGATACATGTAACTTCTTGGAGGCAATTCTCCTTTCTAGGCTCTGGGGAGATACCTTTGGGTTGGGGTGGGCCCCTCTGTGGGCTGTTGCTGTTTGATCAAGTGGAGGAAGTGGTTTGGCATCATCGTTAGCTAGAATCGGGTGTTCTTGGGAAGCAGCTCAGCCATGAAGCCAAGGACTGCAGGGAGGGCCGGGAGGGAAAAGGGGGTGTGCAGGTCATGCACCCTGTGGGGAGAGGCACACCTCATGAACTTGCCCCTTGTTTATGCTGTGTCACTTATAAAGTGCCGCTGATCATCCTCAGGTCACGTCTGCACCCTCTCAGAAACACTGTGGGGTTTGTTTTTCTCAAGGAATTAGGAAAGGGGATCTTGAGAGGAGGGACAGGCACCAACCCACATCTTACTCAAATCTGAGATTGCACTCCAGGCTGTGAGAAGGTATGGCCCACCCTGGAGCGGAGCCATGCTCTCGTCCCCATTAGAACACAAGAAGAGAGAGGATGGGGAGTTGGGGTCAGAGTGCAGTGCTGGGGCAGCAGCTCTGGGATGAGGGTGCCACACTGGTCTGCGGCTTAAAGCCCTAGAGGGATGCCCAGTACAGGTTTGATGTGTTGGTAAACCTCTGCTTAGTAGTTATTGGCTGTTCCATTTTGATTTCATTACTCTTTCCAACGTGATTACATTCTTACTTTATTCTGTCCAGCATGCTGCAAGATGAAGGAAAGCATCACCATAGCATGACTCCAGACACTGGACCAAGAACCTGCAGGGTGGATTCTTTAAGCCTGTGGGGGATGAGAAGCAAAGAAACCCCTTGAGGGCCACCTTGGAGAAGGAGGGGACACCCAGCTGTCATCCACTTCAGCAGGTCACAGAGCAAGGAGGAAGTGCCAGCAGACAGGTGAGATTGAAGCACCTGAAAGTCTAGGGATCTCAAGGTCAAGGGCAGGGCAGCATGGGGTAGGAGTCACCAGGGGCTCATGCGGGGCCCATGTCCGCTTCTCAGAGGAGTGTAAGAGTGTGTGAGTGTGACTGAGTGTGAGTATAAGAGTGTGAATGAGAGTGTATGAACATTTGTGAGTGTGAAAGAGAGTGAGTGTATGTCTAAGAACAGGACTGGGACTGAGTGTGTCAGTGTATGAGAATGAGTGTGTGAGGGTGTGTGAGAGAGTGTATTCATGCTTGTGAGTGTGAGTGTATGTGTAAGGATGTGACTGAGTGTGTCAGTATGTGAAAATGAGTATGTGAGGTGAATGAGATGTGAGCATTTGTGAGTGTGTGAGTATGAGCATGTGTGTAAGAAGTGGCTTGGTATATCATTGTGTGAAAATGAGTGTGTGAGAGTGTGTGTTGGTGTGCATAAGTGTGACTTACAGGGTGTGTGTGAGCATATGTGAATATTTGTGTGTGAGTTTGTGAGTGAGCTTGAGTGTGAGTGTGTGTGCAGAACAAACCACAACAGTGTTTCAAGAGAACAGGTTCTGGTTCGCAGGCGTTCTGAGACCTCAACTCACCTGTCCTCGTGGCAGGATCCCTGTCTCTTCTGAAGCAAGTACTCAATATTAAAGGAGTTGCTGACTCTGACATATCAAACTGTGATGATGACCAAGACAGACAAAAAGTCTCCCTCTATAGATTAAAAAAAAAGTTGGGAGATTCAGGAGCTCTTGGCTTTGTTGTACAACACACAGAGCATGGCTGAGCCACAGGTCTGAAACCGCCTGCATCCATCACACAGGAGACCATGCAAACCACTGACAGCAGACACTCATGTTCTCACATCCTGGAGGCTGGAAGTGAGCTCACTGGCCTCTGGGGTGGGTCCCTCCTATGGCCTCTCTCCATGGCTTGCAGAGGGCACCTCCTCCCTGCTTCCCTTTCTGCGTGTCTGTGTCCTCATCTCCCCTTTCATGAGGACATCGACCACATTAAATTAGGGCCCATCCTAATGAGCCCATTGCACTTCAATCACTCTTTCCCTGTCTCCAAAGAGTCACATCCTGAGCTCCTGGTTTAGGGCTTCAATACATGAGTGATATGGGAAAAAATTCAGTCCAAGGTTGTCAAGAAGAGGTACAACATACACCTCTTCTCTTAAAAAAGAACAAGACAAAGGGAGAGAGAAAAAAAGGAAGGAAGGAAGGAAGGGAGAAAGGAAAGAACGAAGGAGGGAATGAGGAGAGAGAAACAAACGGAAGAAAGACAGGGAGACGGGGGAGAGAGAGAAAGAAAGAAAAAGAAAGAAAGAAAGGGGAGAGAGAGAAAGAAATAAAACAAGAAATGAGAAACAATGTCCGAAGTAGGTCATGGAGGAGATCTGTTGAGGAGGGTGTCAGGCCAAATGGGGAGCAGAGAAGTCCAGTGCTTGGACTTGTGTTAGATACACTTAGCACAGTAAATGTTATGCTCTCTGTCTTCCTTCTGAGACCTTATATAATAAGTTGTTAAAATAGCAAATATTAAGCTGGGCTCGGTGGTTCAGCCTGCAATCCCACGTCTTGGGAGGCTGAGGTGAGTGGATTGCCTGAGCCCGCAGGTTTGAGACCCGCCTGGGCAACTTGGCAAGACCTCATCTCTACAATAAATAAAAAATTAGCCAGGTGTGGTAGCATGCGCCTGTAGTTCCAGTGACTTGGAAGGCTGAGGGGGAAGGATCGCCAGAGCCCAGCAGGTCGAGGCTGTGGTGGCTGGGAGCGGCCACTGCACTCCAGTCTGGGCGACAGAGACTCCAACTAAAAAAAAAAAATTGCAAATTTTTTTTCTGAGAAAGTTACACAATGTGGAGAAAAAATTATCTTCTTAATAGATGGCAAGAAAATTGCCTTCATAAAAAGATGAGATTTTTGCTGAAATACCTAGTATTCACCTGCTGCCAGACAACAATTCAAATCCTCCAACATAACAGCAGAAAAAGAGGAGTCAAATCTATGAGGGGATCATGAGCAGGGCTGAGAGCCATGAGCCCCTCCCTCCAGGCTGGCAGAGAGATTCTAGTGCAGTCAATGGGAGTCTGTCAGACGACTGTCCACATGGCCAGTGATGCAAACCTTTTGTCAGCTTCTTGGGGAGGCAGGGAGTGAGTCAGGGCCAAAACTTAATCCCAAACAAGAAAGACACCTAAAGAACATGACAGTGGAAGCCCTACCAGAGTGAAATGCTCCACAAAAATAAAATTGATGACCACCAGTGGAAATAGAAAGGTGGGCAGGGCCCAGAGGTGTGCTGGTCAGATTAAGCCTATGTGCACAGACCGTCAGTGACTGCAGGGACTCCAGGGCACAACATTGCTGTCCACTGCATCCACAGTAAAACTGCCCATCAGTAAAATGTGGCCTGTGGCAGATGACTCATTTTAGTCAATTAACCGAATTTTGATCAAATGTGTTTAATTTAATCATAGCAAATTTTCATTCTGGGATACAGGATAAGAAATGAAAAAACATGCCTCCGGTTAATTCAGTCCACAGTGTTTCGATCTTTAAACATCTTAAGCCTAAAAGTCAAGCCTTTAGTGCACCAGGACGTGAACAAGCTGATTATTGGAACATTCTTATTGAATGGTTATGGGAGATGTCTCCTGCCTCAGCTAGGGCACAGTATTCTGCTTCCTGTGTTTGTTTTGAGACATGGAAGGTAAGAAACTCACCTGAGGATACTAAAAAGTCCAAAGAGGTTAGATTTGGATGCTAATTAAGTTAGCTTTAAGGGTATATTGCCTTTTGGACTAAAAGTTTACCCCATTTTCTTTTCCCATGTTCACTGGTCATGACTGTGAAGAATTCAAACCATTCTAGCTGAAAAATAGCACTGATATTGAAGTGTTAGTGACTTATTTTAATTGGTCTTCACATACATTGCATTTGTGTACATATATTTGACTTATTTTTTTCACTTTTTGAATTTCTTTGGATAAACAAGAATGCTCAATTGTGATGAAGCCGAATGCATCTTTCCTGCTGCTATATGTTCAATGCTTTTGTTCTATCTTGCTTATTGTACAGCATAAAGTATACTTTATATATAGTACAAAGTACAAATCATAAGCATCAGCGCAATGAATTTCTATTTGTGTCTAGACCAGCATAGCACCACTAAGATAGATTTTGAGTCTATTTTTACCCCTGCCCTTCCCTTCATGCCTCTTCATATCTGTATATTCCTATGCTCTACTATTGTAGTGATTTTTTTTAACCATTAATATTGATTTTGTCTTTTCACAGACATTAAGCCCAAGGAATACTATAGGATGTACTCTTTTGTGTTCAACTTCTTTTGTGTAACATAAATGTTTACTGTTCCTCTATGTTGCAATGTCTACTGATAAATCATTCCATTTTATTACCAATTATTATTGCATTGCTTGAATATACCATAATTTAATTTTGTCTTTGATATTACTAATATAAAAAAGTCCTGAGCATTGCCATAGGAGATTTTCATTTCTTTCAGATAAATACATATAAATGGGATACCTGGCTCCTATGAACATATATGTTGAACTTTATTAGAAATTTTTAAACAGTTTTCCAACAAAGTTGTATGATTTTACTCTTCAGGTAGCAATGCTGCAGTCCCAGTTGTTCCACATCACTGCCAACCTGTGGTGTTAGTGCTTCCAATCATCTCAGTTCAGCTTTGTGGTGTATGTGGGTGGGTTCTCACTGTGGATTCAGTTCACAATTTGCTGATGGTGAACGATGCTGAGCCAATCCTACCTGCTTGTTAGCCTTTGGTATGTCTGTTTCTAGGTGGCAACTTCTCAAGTCCTGTCTTCAGTTTTTATCCTTTGGTTGTCATTTTACTTATGATTAGAAAAATGTCTTTATACATCATGGATACAATCCCCCCCACACACACACAGTAGTGGCTTCTATTCTGCTTTCTACAGTTTTTTTAATAGGTGAAAATGATCAATTGAGATAAGGCCAAACTCATCTTTCTTGCCTCTATATGTTTCATGCTTCTGTTTATACTCTGATTTATCACAGAAACAAAGAACTGAGTTCCATATGTTCTCACTCATAAGGTGACCTTGAACAATCATAATGTTATGAGAAAGCAATTGGCAGTAGTGGAAAACTGTCAGGGGAAGGAGGGGTGGAACTGGCAGTTGAGGGAAAATGCTAGGGGAGGGAGGGGCATATCTCATCAACAAGGGTAGCTGCATGATCAATGTTTGTATATCTAACCCTGAATTATACCCCACATCTTTATAATGAATAAATAAATTTAAAAAAGAAACAACAGAATGCTACTATGTGTTAAAACAAAAAGGACCTAGAAAAATATGTATGTATATTTTCTTGTATATAAATAGAATATCTCTGGAAGGACAAAAAAATAAAAATAAAAATCATACCAAATGATAAGTTGTGGAAATATTTTTAGTATTTTCTTCTAGAATATCTATAGTTTTAATGTCTTCATTTCAGTCTAAATTACTTTTTTCCAAATCAATACCCTTTTATTTCAACAACAACATATTATAGAAACTTAAATTATGCTGGACGTTTTGTTGTAAATCAAATGGTCACACTAGCATGGGTATATAGTAGACTTTCTATTTCCTTCCTTGGTCTAATTTTCTAACTCTGTGTACCAAAAATACACTATATTAATTACTACAAGTTTATAATATGTAATAAAATTAAACTGTGTAAGCCATCCCATTGTATTATTTTTACTTAAGCTTCTCTTGGCTATTCTAGGTGCTTTGAATTTCATATAAATTTTAGACTCAACTTGCCAATTTATGTAAAATAAAGCATACTTGGATTTTTATTTGTATTGTATTGAAGCTACAGGTTAATGCAACATTTTAATATTGCTGGGTCTACCAATTCATGAACATGATATAATTCTCTGATTTTTAAGGTATTTTAAATATTTCTTTAGTGTTACTTTGTGTTTTGGGTTGTTCTTAATAGTTTAATAGGCTCTAGCTTAAATTAAAGAGTTTCCTTTAAATTTTGGCGTTTGTGATGTTATTGTAAATGCTTTTTCAAATGGTATTTTTTCATTGCTCATTATTAATGTAAAGAAATACAATTGATCATTGTATGATGACCTTATATTCCAAAACATTGTTAAATTTACTTATTAATTCTAGCAGTTTCCATTTTTGAAATGTTCTACATTTATTTACAAATAGGCAACATGCAAATGAATACAGTTTATACTCCCTTTCTAATGTTTATAAATATGATTCCTTTTTCTTGCCATATTGCATGGGCTAGGAACTTTTTTCTCAATACTTATTTAAAGTAATGAGAACTGAAATTCATATCAGTTGTGTAAGATTATGTTATATTTTATTTATTTATTTGGTCGTATTATAAGTAAAGCTACTGGGAATGAAATTATTATTATTATTATTATTATTTTTGAGTTGGAGTCTCACTCTGTCACCCAGACTGGAGTGCAGTGGCCGCTCCCGGCCACTGCAGCCTCACCTGCTGGGCTCCGGCGATCCTTCCGCCTCAGCCTTCCAAGTAGCCGGAATTACAGGCATGCGCTACCACGCCCGGCTGATTTTTTGATTTATTGTAGAGATGAGGTCTTGCTGCCCAGGCGGGTCTCAAACCCGCGGGCTCAGGCAATCCACTCACTCAGCCTCCCAAAGGTGCGGGATTACAGGCTGAGCCACCGAGCCTGGTTTGGGAATGAAATTATTTAAGGAAATACTTTTAATATTGAATTTTATTTATTTAGTAGGTACAATACAATTCATACTACTTTTTAATAGTTATCTTTGATTGTTTTCTTGTTCAGGCAATTTACATCTATTAATTTGTAAGTTTAGACTATTTATATCTAATGTAATAAAAAATAGAATTTAAATCTATCGTATTCTGTGCTTTCTATTTGTCTTGTTTGATCATTGTTTATTTTTTTCTCTCTGTATTAGAATTAATCATAGGATTTTAGGATTTAATCTTACTTTCATGTGTAACTTAACAGACATACTTCTTTATTTTTTAGTGGTAGCTCTTGGGTTTGCAGAATATCACTTTAACTTAATTCATGTGACCTTCACAAATAGTGTAGCATACTTCCACTTTTCTACACTTTTTTTCCTATATTTTGTCATGTGTATTATAAACAAGATGTTATAAACCCAATCATCACTTGCTGTCACTTTTTCATTAATGAGTCAATGATCATGTGAAAAGATTAAAAAGTGAGTAAATATGTTCTTCATATGTCTACCTTTATTTACAATTTCTGGTACTCTTCATCCCCTTCTGTTGATACAAGTTTCCATCTGGTGTGATTTTCCTTCTGCATGAGTGACTTTTTTTGACATTTCTTGTAGTGCAAGGCTACTGGCAATGCTATCTCTCAACTTTTGTTTTTCTTATTTCTGCTTATCTTCATTTCAGATTTACTGAGGTATAATATAATTTAATAAAATTCTTCAACTCTAAGTTTACAACCTGAGTTTGAGCAACATGTCCACCCTTATAACCACCAGCACAATCATAGCATGAATGTTTTTCACCTCAAAATGTTCCGATTTTGCAGTGAATCTCTCCCATGATACTTGACCTAAGCAATTAATGACTGAACTGCTTCTTGCCACTCCAGTTTTGTATTGCATAAAATTTAAAGTTATGTGTATATGAAGAATCATACAACATGTAAACTTTTATGTCTGGTTCTTTCAACATAATGCTGCTAAAAGTCTTCCAGGCTGTTGCATGTATTAGTAGTTTGTTTCTTTTGTGGCTGAACAGTATTCTGTTGCATAAAACAATTTATTCATCAATAAAATTGATTTATCCCGACAAGCTTTATGTACATTGGATTTCTCTGTAAACTGTGACTATGTAAATAAAGCTATCATGAACATTTATATACAACTCTTTTATAACTTTTTAATCTTTGTTTATCTTATTTTTATTTACTTATTATTGAGTCATATAGTAAATGGGTGTTTGACTTAGAAAGAAACAGCAAAGTATGTTGTAAAGTGGCTTTAATACTTTGCATTCAAAATAACAATTTACATCATTTTTAGTCATCCACATCACATACTGTATAAGATTTGGTATTGTCCCACTTCTGAGTGTCAACAACTGGAGAGTGTGAATTGTGGTATTTATAGTGGTTTTCAATTACAGTTAACAAGTACCTAATGAAATTGAATGTTTTCTTCAGGTAATTTTTGTCATCGTTTTTTTCTGAAGTATCTGTACACATTTTGCCTATAAGAATATGTGTATTCTCTTATTTTTGAATTAAAAGGGCTCTTCATATATTCTGTATACAAGTTCTTAAGCAGAAAAATTATTTTAAGATATTATTTCCCATATTTTGTCTCAAAATTAATTTCTTAAAAATGACTTCTGAAGAGTTTTCTTTGTTAATGTTTATGAAGTTCTATTTATCTGTTTTTAAAAAAATGTTTTGCACTTTTTTCCATCAAAAACTGTTCTTTATTCAAGGCCATGAAAATTTTCTCTTATGTTTTCTTCTAAAAGTTTAACTTAACTCTTACATGCAAATCTATGATCTATTTTATTTTCTTCTTTATAATGTGAGATCGTTGTTTCAGGGCTATTTGTTGAAGAAATTATTTTTTTTCCATGAAATAGATTAAACACTTTTGCTGACAATAAATTAGCCATGGATATTTGAGCCTATTTCTGGTCTGTTTCTATAATATATATATTTAAAAATATACATCTGTCTTTATTACTAGATTTTCATGTTATATCCATAAATAGATTAAAATGAATTGTCAAACTTTGGCCTTCTTTTTTCAAAATTGTTTTGGATATGTCTATGTCCTCTGAATTGTGATATAAATTTTATAATTGGATTATAACTTTCTAAATAAATGACTGCTGGAGGTTTAGTTGGTATTGCACTGAATGTATTAATCTG
>NW_006968588.1:0-732 GCF_000164805.1 Carlito syrichta | reverse complement strand
GCCGAGGCGGGAGGCTGCCTGAGACCAGGGGTTGGAGACCAGCCCAGGTGTCATGGCCAAACCTCGTCTTGGCAAGAGGTTCCCAAAATCAAATCAAACGTGATGGCCCCTGGAGTCCCGATTGCTCAGGGACCGAGGCAGGAGGATCTCCTGTGCCCCACAGGTTGAGGTCCAAGGAGCCATGTCTTGCCACTGCAACCCAACCCAACCATTGGAGACTTGACACCAAACAGATGCATTCCACATGTGTCAAGATGGGCGTCCATGGCTCGCCAGTGAAAGGTCCGTGTGGGTGAAGGAAGATAAGGTGATCAGGAGAGAAAGGGGCCCTCCTCCCACCCAGGGTGGCATGCATGGCATCAGGACCCAGGGCTGGCCATGGCGTTGCCAGACCGCCTTGATTGCACTGTGCCTGATGGCCGCCCTAGCTCTGGGCCACCTGTTCCATGACTCACTCACATCTTTGCTGTGGGACACGAGTATGGATTGTTGAGGTGGGGCGCCTGGCTGTTTGCTCTGGACAGACATTCCTGGTGGCCACCTTGTACACCTCCCTCAAACGACAGACCAGAAAGTGAGTTTTCCTCTTTCATCCCTGAGGGTGACAACACATTGTGTGACAGGGGTGGTGGTGGAGGTTGTGGAGATGATTATTAGTATTTTGGAGTAGGAATCCCACTCTGTTGCTCAGGCTGAAGCACAGGGGCACAATCAGGGTCACCGTGGTGTCCA
>NW_006968587.1:0-1103 GCF_000164805.1 Carlito syrichta | reverse complement strand
CACATGCAGTTTAGAATCAGTGGACGAGTCTGATGATTTTGGAGACAGGGTCTGGCTCAGTGGCCCAGGTAGGGCCATCATTTCACCACCAGTCTTGAAATCATGGGCTACAGTGATCCTTTCACCTCGGCCTCTGGAGTGTCTGGGATGAGAGGCACAATGACCCCAGGGCCCCTGTTTGGATGGGTGTCAAAAAGGGTTATACCTACCTGGCCCAGGCTGGCCTTGAGCTTCTGGGCTACAGAAATCCTCCTGTTTCAGCCTCCCAGAGCACTGGGATTCCAGGTGTGGGCTACCATGCCTAGCCTTCTTGTTTGTTTTCGATGAATGATCGAGGTCGGTCTCAACCTCGTCATCCCAGTGCTTTGGAAAATAGAGGCCAACTTCTGGCCAGAGTCCACAGATCCGAGACGCACCCAGATAACTCAACAAGAACTCGTCTCTACCCTCCATTACAAATGATCTGGGAGTTTTGGTGCACGCCTATCATTCTGGCTTCTCGGAAGGCCTGTGTGGTATGGTTAGCTAGAGCCTTGCGGGCCGATGTTGGGCTTGCCAGGATCAAGCCACCATCCTCCAGCCTGGGTGAAAGAGTGAGACTATGACTCAAAATAAAATAAAATAAAATAAAATAAAATAAAATAAAATAAAAGCGTCCATTTGTGTATGGAGATGGGTTCATCGTGAACAGAGAGATCATTGGGGAATGAAGCCTAGAGTTCCTGAAAGACAATGGATCAGCAGATGATCAGACTGTCTGAGGCATGAAATCAATGGAGCCTGGGAGTTCAAGACTAACCTGGGTCACATAGCAATACTTAATGCTCCCTAGAATGCAAACACTCGAGTCACTCATGGTGGTGCCCATGGTCCCAGCTACACAGGATGCGGTGGTCTCTTACCCAGTGGTGGCGATTATTATTTGTTGTCGGAATCCCACTATTTTTCCCAGGCCAGAGCACAGGGCATGCTCATGGCCTCCACAGACTCCACCTGATGGGTTCTGGTGATCCTCCCGCATCAACCTTCCCAAGTGACTGGAAATGCATGGCTGTCCAACAAGCCCAGCTAATATTTGGATTTAATTTTGATGACTGAGATGA
>NW_006968586.1:0-3301 GCF_000164805.1 Carlito syrichta | reverse complement strand
ATCTCGACCCTGCCGGCAAAATGCTGGGATGACAGGCATGTGCCACCACACCCAGCTAAAGTGGACATTTTTTTAAAAAGGGCAGGCGTAGTGGCACATTCCTGAAATCTCAGCACTTTGGGAGGGAAAGGTGAGAGGACTGTTTGAGTCTATGTGTTCATGACTAGTTTGGGCAATTCAGTGAGACCTCATCTCTACAATAAAAATCAAAAAATTAGCCCGGCAGGGTGGCACACACTCGTAGTCTAGCTGCTTGGAGGTTGAGGCAGAAGGATCGCATGAGCCCAGTAGGTCGAGGCTGCAGTGACCTTGAGTGTACCACTGCATTCTAGCCTGAGCAACAGAGTGAGAACCTGACTCAGAAAAAGAAAGAAGAAAGAAAGGAAATAAAAGAACAGAAAAGAAAGCAAGATTTGGTAGGAATTTACATTTAAAAAATTGAATACAAATTCTTCAATTTATTTTTTTTAGCCAGTCTCCCTCTACTGCCCGTGCTTGAGAGGAATGCCAAGCTCATGGTCACCGCAGCATCAGTCTGCTTGGCTCAGGCGACTCTTCTGCCTCAGTCTTCCCACTAGCTAGAACTACACAGACACACATGTGTACACATACACACACATGAGGAGGCAACCAACACAACTGGAATTATCACTTGGAAGGTGGGCATATTGTAGTACAGGCGTCCCCTGCTAGGTAAGTGTTCTAGGATCCCATCAGCATCAGTGTACCAGCTAGCATTCCTGTGAGAAGCTCTGTTCAACTTCAGTGAATTTTTTTGGAGAACATGGATGCATTTGCTTATTTCATGATGGATGAGTTCTGGGCACACCTGCCCACATTGCACCGAGTGTGCAGCAATTTTTGAACCAAACCAGCATGACTCCCATTTTATTCTCTAGTCTCTACTGAGTGAATGAGCACACAAAGAAATGAGAGATGAATAGTAGCAAGAAAGGTCCTTGACCAGTTTACCTCAGCCAGTTTTCTGGTTTTTTTTTTTTGTTTAAAGAATATTCAGGATCCATATTGAACCTGTTCAGTGTTTGTGGAAAGATGTTGGAAGTGAATCTTAGACTCATCTGAGGTAGAAGTAAAACTAAATGATGATTAATGTGGCTTCCAGTGTAAAGATGCTTTAATTATGTCCAATAGTGTTTTATGTTTGTACAGAACTTGTAGGCTTTTTAATATGGTTTCACATATTCAGATTAATTTTATCTTAATAACTTTATGGGATATTATGTTGGCTTTTTTGATGAACTGGAATAAGACGGACTCTTGTCACTTCAAGTAATGAGAGCTTATTGTGAGGGACATATTTGGGAATGAGGATGTTAGGATCCTCAGCTACCTGGCTGGGTATCAAAGAAGAAAGGGAACTGTTGCCCAGGTGGACCTTGTGGAAAGTGAAACTGGAAGGCTATTGAAGCTCCTGGGCAGTCTGGAGACCACGTTATCTTTTCAACTATTTCTTTTATGATCCATGGGTCTTCATTCCTACATTCTACCATGAACTTCAACCAGTGAGGTTCTTGGCACAGCAACTTCTCTCCACATCTCTCATTTCACTTTCCACTAGGAATTATGCCTTTTTTTTTTCTTTTTCACTTTGATGCCCTTTTACTCTACATCTCATATTAAAATCTCAGGGAGAGGAAAAAGATTGGTCTTATGGCAATGCTTTTGTGAAGACTGAGTCACAGGCTGACTATCCTGTATGATGTGGTCCAAAAACCTTTCTAATTGTTGAACAGTCTCAGCTGGCATTTTCTCCTAATTCCCAATGGGTCATGCTTAACCTGATTTCAGCTTCCCATGTGACCAATGGTGACCTTCCTGGTGGGAGTATGCACCTGGCCCAGGTTCCAATGTCTCCTCAAGGCTCCTAGAATTTCAAGGCAACTGGACTTCCCAAACAACTGCCACAAACAGCTGGCATCTAAACCCACACCTCCCTGTGCTCAAGGAGCCTGATTATTTGCTTGCTTACGAGATTGCTCTCACATTTGCCTTATAAAAAGGAGAGCAGACAAGTGGAGGTGAACCTCCCCTGGAATTTATAGCCACACAGTTTGCCAACTAGAGTGTCTTGGCCCAAAATGCCTTCCTATGGGGTCAGAAGAAAAAAATCAGTGACCTGTGCCTTCTTTTATTAGCTCTGGATCATATGTACTTTGCTCAAATATCTTAGGTTTGTGTAGTGTGTTGAATAGTGTTCCCCAAACATTCATGTTCTCCTGGAACCCCAGAATCTGACCTAATTTGGAAATTCGGTCTTTGTAGATATAATTAAGGATGTAGAGAAGAGATTATCCTGGACTTAGGATGAGCCCTAAATTCAATGACGGGAATCCTTATAAGAGAGCAAAGAGAGAGGTTTAGACATAAAGAGAGAGAAGAGGGCCATGTGAAGATGGAGGGAGAAGTTGTAGTTCTATATTTATAAGCCAAAGTATATAAAGGAATGCCAGCAAATATCAGAAGCTAGGAAAGGCATGAAAACCAATACTGCCTACAACTTAATTTTGGATTAAATTTCTGTTGTTTTAAGCCACAATATTTGGGGGAATTTGTTATGGCAGTCCTAGCAAACTGCCAGTCCAAAATGGTTGGGTTAGCTGGAAGCAGAACCTGAGAAGAGGGGTCTTCTCAGCAGTATAAATCATGGATATGGTTTCTCTTGGAGGATGACCTCATTCTGACCTCACAAGATAGCCCAAGAACTAAGTATCCTGCAGGATGTGTTCCACAGTGACAATGGTGTGAAACTTTGGAACCCCGAGTCAGCTGGTTATTGACCGTGGGCTGCCAGAGGGGAGTAGGGAGCATCCTCCAGTGTGATCTGGTCTTCTCTTGACAGAAGTCAATTCCCTGGGGTGAGGGGACACGATGGGTTCTCCCAGGGAAATAACTGTTTCAAATTCTAAATTCTGTAAAGTTACCGAATGTGTTCCAGACCCTGATCCATGAAGAGCAGCTACCATGATGGGACATACTTTGCATAAATGACATCCACAAAGGGGACCGTGTTGCAAAACACACCAGATGCCCATGATCCTTCCAGTTATCTGCAGTTGGGAAGGAGGGGGATGTGTGATACAGAGACGGCCAGGGAATTGGCTGTGGATACTCATTGAGCTAAGAGAGGTCATTGGACATGTGTGAGGCTTCTGCCAAGGGGACTGAGGCGGTTCCTAAAATTGACTGAGCTCCTTACAAAACATGCATGGCTGGAGATACTAGATGCAGGTCTGAAATGCTTGAAACTGAGGATAAAGAGATAGGCAATAGCCAGGGAATC
>NW_006968585.1:0-727 GCF_000164805.1 Carlito syrichta | reverse complement strand
GGATTACTTTGGGGAGAAATGCCATTGTCATGATATTGAGTCTCTATCAAGCCTTGGGGGGAGGATCGCCTCTGGCCCAGAGTTCAAGACTCGGCAAGAAGAAAAGGATGTCAACTAAATGGAAAGCCTGTGATTGCAGAATTTTTGGAGTCCCAGGCAGAAACGATGGTCCAAGATGGGCAGTTTGAGAGCAGCCTGGGCAACAGAAAGAAAAGAAAGAAAGAAAGAAAGAAAGAAAGAAAGAAAGAAAGAAAGAAAGAAAGAAAGAAAGAAAGAAAGAAAGAAAGAAAGAAAGAAAGATAGAAAGAAAGAGACAAAGAAAGGGAGAAAGAAAGAAAGAAAGAAAGAAAGGGAGAAAGAAAGAAAGAAAGAAAGAAAGAAAGAAAGAAAGAAAGAAAGAAAGAAAGAAAGGGAGAAAGAAAGGGAGAAAGAAAGGGAGAAAGAAAGAAAGAAAGAAAGAAAGAAAGAAAGAAAGAAAGAAAGAAAGAAAGAGAGGGAGAAAGAAAGGGAGAAAGAATGAAAGAAAGAAAGGAATGATGGAAGGAAGAAAGGAAAGAAAGATAGAAAGAAAGAAATGCATTCTTCTGCAAAACTTCTTCCCCCAGTCCTTCCCACCCCCCCATATAAGAGGGTCTCCCAAGTTCAGCACCCTCCAGCCTCAACCCCCCCATGGCAGCACCCCTTTGGTGCAGAAGTTCACGAGCCTCCATGTCCGGTTTCCTCTGGT
>NW_006968584.1:0-698 GCF_000164805.1 Carlito syrichta | reverse complement strand
AGTACTAGTGATAATTCGTTTTTGAAAGGAAGATGCCAAAATAGAGAGGCATTATCTATAAACATGATTTCAGCAGTGGGGATTATTTTAGACTTTGACAGAGCACAGAACACTTTGGATAACTGTCTTCTAGGTGTTATTTTCAGACAACAAATTTATCATCAATTGTCTTGGCCTATTTTAATAAACAGACAGCTGAGACAGTATTCTAGAGGAAAAAGTGAGAAATGAGGAATTATCCAGAGTCTTTTCAAAGAATAAATTAGCCTATTACTGCTCAATTCTCTTCACTCTGGCTTTCCTAGGCCATAAGTCCAAGTTCTCTGTTATTCTATCAAGTACACAGCATCCATGAGACTCCCTGGCTCACCTAACTTTCACATTGTTTGGCTAGCCATAAATAGTTAGTAGAAATTCCTGCTTTTAATTCAAAATTATGCAAAGATACCCAAGCTTTGCCCAGGATATCTGATCTAAACATGTGATGTTTAAATTAGGAAGGAAATCTTGCTTTCTTTGGTATTAAGGGAGTCAATTTAAAGCAAGTACTTAGACAAAATCTTCCACATATTGGCTTCTTGTTTCTCTTTTTTCCAGTACAGATGGATATGCTATTCTTTATCTTAAGAAAAAGATTTATTTATAAAGGGAAAAATAAATATTTTGAAAGAAAGTTTTCCACCTGTTGGGAGCATTTT
>NW_006968583.1:0-14266 GCF_000164805.1 Carlito syrichta | reverse complement strand
CACATGCCTTCCTTTGAGATGGGTGTTCTAGTGATTGGCCTTCCTCATTGCTGGGTGACCCAGTGACAGGCCCTTCTCAATAATGGGTACCCCAGTGACTAACCTTCTTCTGTGATGGTTGCATTAGTACCTGGTCCTCCTCTGTGATGGGTGCACCAGTGGCAGGCCCTCCTTTCTGATTTGTGCCACAGTGACCAGGTCTACTTCGTAATGGGTTCCCTATTGACTGACCATCCTGCCTTATGTTTACCCCAGTAACTGGGCCTTCTCTGTGATCAATGCCTTAGTGATTAGTTCTCCACCATAATGGTTTCACCAGTGAATAGCCTTCCTGTCTGAATGATGTCCCAATGACTGGCCCACCTCCATCATGGGTGTCCCAGTGACTACCCAACTTTGTTACGGGTATCAAATTGAGAAACTCTCTACCATGTTGGGTGCCCCAGTGACTAGCACTCCTCTGTGTGGGGTCTCCCTTGTGACTGCACTTACAATGTGATGGCTGCCCCAGTGACTCTTTATCTTCTGTGATGACTGTTCCAGTGAATGGGCCTTCTCTGTTATGGGTCCCAGTGACCACACTTCATCTGTGATGAGTGCCCCAATGGTGACTGGTTCTTGTCTGTGATTGATACCCCAGTAACTTGCACTCTTCTGTGAATCTGTCGCAATGATGGGACTTTCTTTGTGATGGGTGCCCAGTGACTACACTTCCTCTATGATGGGTGCCACAGTGACTGGCCTGCCTCTGTGATGTTTGTCCCAGTGACAAGCCCTCCTCCATATTTTGTGACTCAGTAACTGGCTCTCTTTGGGATTGGTGTCCCTGTGACTTGCCCTTCTGTGTGATGGGTGCCCCATTGACTGGTTCTCCTCTTTGATGCGTGTCCCAGTGTCTGGCTTTCTTCTATGATTGAGACCACAGGGGCTAGCGCCCCTCCATGTTAGGTGCCACAGTGGCAGGTCTTATTCTCGGATGCATGTCCCAGCGACTAGGCTTTCTCTGTGAATTGTGAATTTTTTGACTAACCCTCCTCTCTGATTATTGTCCCAGTGACAGACCCGCCTCTGAAAAATGCTTTAGAAACTGATACTCTTTTTTTGAATGGTTTCTCCACTTATTTTCTTTATTCTGTGATCATTGTTCAAGTGACTGGGTTTCCTACATAATGTTTGCCCCAGGGACTAGCCTGCCACAATTACTGAAGCCCCAGTCACTGGGCTTAATTTTTGATGAATGCCACAGTGACTGGACCTCCTCATTAATGGCACTGTATTGACTATCCCTGCTATGTAATGGGTGTCATAGTAACTGGACCTCCTGAACAATTGTTGCCCCAGGGACAAGCACTCCTTTGTGATCGATTTTTTGAAGATAGGACCTCCTAAGTGATGGGTGTCCTAGTGACTACCCGTAGTCTCTGATGGGTGATCCAGTGACTTGCCTCTTTCATATGGGTGCCAAGTGACTAACCATCATCTGTTGGAGGAGTCACAGTGACTAACCCTCCTCTGTGATATGTGTCTTGGTGACTAGCCCTCCTCTGTAATGGGTGCATAAATGACTGCATCTCCTCCTGATGAGTGCCCTAGTGAGTGGCCCTCTTATGTGATGGATGCTCCAAAGACTTGTCTTCCTCTGTGAAGGGTGCCTCAGTGGAAAGCTCTTCTCTGTGATAGATACCCCCGTGACTGGCTCTCTCTTTGATTAGTGCCCCAGTGACTGGCACTTCTTTGTAATTGCAGTCCTAGTGAATGGCTCTCCTCTGTCAAGGGTGCCTCAGTGACTGGCAATCCTCTATAATGGACTCCAGTGACTGACACTCCTCTTTGATGGGTACCACAGTGAATTGCATTCTTTAATAAAGGGTGTCTCTATGACACGCCCTCCTTTATAATCTGTTCCCCAGTGAAGGGCCCTTATCCCTAATGGATGCCCTAGTGACTTGCCCTCCTCTGTGAAGAGTGTCCATTGACTGGCTCTCCTCTGTGATGGGTGCCACAGTAACTGGTCCTGCTCTACGATAGGTGGTTCACTTACTATGCCTTCTGTATAATGGGTGCCCCAATGACTGAGCCTCTTCTATGATTGATTCCCCAATGATAGCTATCGCTTGTGATGGGTGTCATAGTTGTTAGGACTCCTCTAAAATGGGTGCCTAATGATTATATCTCCTCTGTGACGGGTACCACAATGTCTGGTCCTCCGCTTTGTTGGGTGACCCAGTAACTGGCGTTCTTCCATAATGGGTTCTCCAATGACTGAGCCTCCTCTGTGATTGGTGAGTTACTGGAACTGCTCCAAATTTTGTGTTTACGTGACCAGTTCTCTTTTATGTGTATTCCAGTAACTGAGCTTATTCTATAATTGATTTCCCAGTAAATAATCCTCCTCTGTGATGGGTGACCTAGTGATAGGCTCTCCTCTATGATGGGTGTCCCATTGACTGACTCTCCTCTGTGATAGACGCCTCTTTGTGCCTTCTGTATAATGGGTTCTCCAATGACTTGCCCTTCTGTGAGACATTTGCCTCAGTAACTAGCTCACCTTAATCATGTATACCACACTTAATTTGCCTCCTCCGTGATATCTGTCCAAGTTACTTGCCTTTCTCTGAGATCAAAGCCTCAGTGACTGCCCACTCCTAATAAGTGCCCCAGTGACTTGCCCTTCTCTGTGATGATTGCCTTCGTGACTGACCCTAGGCTGTGATGTGTGCCTCAGTGACTTGTTCTCCTTTATTGTGGGTGTCCCAGTGACTGGAATCCTTCTGTGATGGGTGCCCCAATGAGTAGCCTTTTTCGGTGTTAGTTCCCACAGTGACTGGCATTACTTTATAATATGTATCCCATTGACTGGCACTCATTTGTGATGGGTGTCCCAGCAACTTGTCCTTCCCTGTGGTCAGTGCCTTAGTGACTGGTCATCATCCATGAGTTCCCTAGTGCTGCTCCTCCTCTGTAATGTATGCATCAGTGTCTGGCTCTCCTCTTTCCTCTTTGAAGGGTGTCCTAGTGACTGACTTTCTTATGTGATTGTTTTCCCAGTGACTGCCCAGTCTGAGCATTCCTCCCTAATGGGTGGCCCAATGACAGGCCCTCCTCTCTTATGGGTGTCTCAGTAACTGGATCGTCTCATGATTAATGTCACAGTGACTGGTTCTATTCTCCAATGGTCTCTCCAGTGACTATCCCTCCTCTGTGATGAGTGTCCCACTTACTGGGCCTAATCAATAATAGGTACTTCGGTGACAAGGCCTCATTTGTGATGGTTGTCACTGGACCTGGCCCTTGTATGATGAGTGCCCCAGGTACTGGCCCTTCTCTATAGGGGGAGTCCCAGTGACTGGGTCTTCTCTATAATTGGTACCCAAATGACTGATGCCCCACTGTGATGAGTGCCACCATGAAAAACCATTTTCTGTAATGGGTGTTCCAGTAAGTAACCCTCTTCTGCAGTGTATACCTTTGTGACTGTACCTCCTGTGTGATAGATGTCACAGTGAATTGCCCTGCTCTTTGATGGGTGCCCCAGTGACCACCCTTCCTCTGTGATGGATGCAATAGTGACTATCTCCCTGATGTGATGGGTGCCACAGTGATTGGTACTCAAGTGACAATAGTCCCAGTGGCTAGCCCTTCTGCAAAATTGATGTCCCAGTGAATACTCTGTCCCTATAAGAGTGACCAGTGAATCCTTTTTGCAAAATGGGTGCCCAGGTACTCACCCTTGTCAGTGGTGGATGCCCCAGTGACTGAACTTCCTCTGTGATTGGTGCATCAATGACTAGGTGTTATCAATATTGAATAAGTGACTTACCATCCTTCATATAGATGTCTCAATTACACTCCTCTGTAAGTGGTCCCCAGTGATTGCACTTCCTCCATAACGGTTGCCTCACTGACTGGCAGTTCTCTGTGATGCCTGTCCCACTTACTGGTCCTCCTCCATATTGGGAAACCATGTGACTGGCCCTCCTTTGTCATGAATGTCTCAGTGTCTGAGCCTTTTTCATAATCTCTATCCCAGTGACTGAGCTTCCTCAGAAATTCCTATCCCATTGACTGGCCATCAAGAGATGGGTGCCCCAGTGATTTTCCCTCTACTATGATCGATGTCACAGTGAATTGACCTCTTCCATAAGGGATGTTCCATCGACTGGACATCCTCTGTGATCGGTGACCCAGTAAGTGGCACTCATCCAAATAGAGTGCCCCATTGACTAGCTCTTCTCTGTCATAGGTCTTCCAGTAACAGGGCCATATCCATAATTGGACTAATAGTCACTAGACCTCTCCTGTGTTGGGTGTCCAGGTGAATGGATAGATCTCTGTGATAGGTGTCTCAATGATTGGCTCTCATTTGTGATTGATGTTCCAGTGACTGGGCTTCCTTTGCGATTCGTATCCCAATGACTGATCCTTCTATATGATGGGTGTCTTAGTCACAAACCCTCTTTTGTGAGGGATGTTCCAGCGACTTGCCTTTCTCTGTGATGGGTGTCAGTGACGAGGCCTCCTCTTTTATTGGTTTAGCAATGACTGACTATCCTCTATGATGGGTGCTGCTGTGACTAGCCCTATTCTCTGATGGGTGTTCTATTAACCTGGATTCTTCCAAAATGGGTTCCCAAGAGATTAACGCTCCTCTTTGGTGGGTGTCCCTCTTTCTATGCCTCTTCTCCTACTCTATGATGGTTGCCCCAGTGACTGGTTCTCCACTATTAAGTTTGTCCAAGTTTCTGGACCTCCTCCATAATATTTACTCCATTGACTTGGACTTCTCTGTGATTGGTGCCTCCATGACTGGCATTCCTCTATTATGATTGCCTGAGTGACTAGCCCTTATTTGTGATGGGTGTTTCCATGATTGACCCTCATGTATGATGTGTGTTCTTGTGCCTAGGCCTCCTCTGTAATGGGTGTCTCTGTCACTGGCCCTTCTCCATGAGTTATGTCCCAGTAATTGCCCCCCCCTGTAATGGGTGCCATAGAGACAAACCCTCTTCGATAATGGGTGTCCTAGTGACTAGTCCTCCTCTGTGATGTGTGCCTTTGTGATTATCCCTCCACTCTTATGGGTTTCCAGTGATTTGCCCTTCTATCTTATGGTGCCCAAGTGACTGCACATCTTCAGTAATGATTGCTTCAGTTATTACCCTCTTCTATGATGGGTACCCCATTGTATGTGATTGGTGGCCCAATGACTGTGCCTCTTCCATATCAATGCTTCAGTGACTGGCCCTCTCCATTATATGTAAACCAGTGACTGGGCTTCCTTGATAATGGTTGACCCAGTGACATGCCCTTCTCTGTAATGGGTGTTCAACTTACTTGGCTCCCTCCATAATGGGTGCCTCAATGACTAGTCCTCCTTTGTGATAGATGTCCCAGTGATTGGGCCTCTTCTACAACAAGTGCCCAAGGGACTGGGCCTCTATTGATTTGGTGCACCAGTGAATTATCTTCTTATATTAGGGGTGCCACAATGACTGGTAATCCTCCATAATAATTGCTCAAGTTACTGGTTCTCCCCTGTGATCAGAGTTCCAGTGACTGGGCTCTCTCAATAGTAAGATCCCCAGTGACTCGACCTCCTCTATAATGGGTGCCCTATTGACTGACCAGCGTCTGTGATGGCTGTCCTAGTAACTAGCCCTTCTTCAAAGTTGGTGTCACAGTGACTAGTCCACGTCTGTGATGGATGACCAGTGGTGGACTCTCCAAAATTTGTGCCATATTTCCTAGCCCACCTCTGTGATGGGTGTACAGTGACTGACCTTCCTCTGTGATCAGTACCTTAGTTCCTGGATCTCCTCCATTTTGGTGTCCCAGTTGCTGTTCTTCCTCTCTGATTGGTGCTCAGTGACAGGCCCTCCTTCATAATTTTTGTGCCAGTGATTCACTATCCTCTGTAATGGGGGTTCCACTTACTGGTCCTCCTCCATAAGGGATCCTCAAAGACTGGTCCTTAGTTTTGATGGCTTTCCTCTTGATCAAGTTACTTCCATAGTGTGTGCCCCAGTAACAGGTCCTCCTCTGTGACTGGACTTCATATATCATGGATGCTCCAGTGACTGACTCACTTCTGTGATAGGTGTGGCATCGCCTCCTTCTAAATGGGTGCACCATTCACTAAGAATCCTCGGTGATTAGGCCCCCAAAGAGAGACCCTCCTCAAAACAGGGTTCCTCATTGACTAGAATTCCTCTGTCCTGTGTATTTCAATAACTGGGCCTCCTCCACAATTGCTGTCTGAGGGAATAACCCTCCTCTCTGTTGTTTTACCCAGTGACTGACTCTCCTTTTTGATGAATGTCCAAGTGATAGACTCTTCTCTGTGATAGATTTCCCTGTGCCTGGGTCTCCTCTATAATGGGTGCCTCAGAGATGAGCCCTCTTCTTTGATGGGTAACATAGTGACTGGCCCTCCTCTGTCAATATGCCTAAGTGACTGAGCATCCACTTCAAGGTATACCAAACTAAAATTGCCTATCTTGTTATGGCTACACCAGTTACTGTCACTCTTCTGTAATTGGGGCCCCAGTGACTAAGTCTCTCCTAATGGATGACTGGTAATGTCCTATGATGGGTATCTAAGTTACTGGCCATCATCGGTTATTGGTGCCCCTAGTGACTGGCACTTCTCTATGATGCTTTTTCCAGTGCTTTCCTACCCTCTCTGATGCTTGCTGCAGTGAGTAGCCTTCTATGGGTGCTCCAGTACATGACCATACGCTATATTTTGAGTGACTGGCCCTCCTTTGTGATGGGTGCTTCTGTGACTGTCCAAACTCTCTGAAATGTTTATCATGAGGGGACCTCTTCTGTGATCAGTGCTCCAGTGACTGGGCCTCCTCCATATTGGTGAACGAGTGACAGTCCTTTCTCAATTATGGGTCCTCCAGTGACTTTGCCTCCTCTGTGATTGGTGCACATTGACTGACCCTCCTTTATAATGGTTGACTCAGTGAAAAGCCCTCCTCTGTGGTGGGTGTTCAACCTGTTGGGGTTCCTCCATTATGGGGCCCATTTCTCTGTCCTTCATTGTGATGAGTGCCCCAGTGACTGGGTCTTTATTGATTTTGTGCATCAGTGACTGGTCTTCATATATAATGGGTAGCCCAGTGACTATATCTCCTATGTGTTGGATGCCCCACTGGCTGGCTCTGCTCAGTGATGGGTGCCACAGTGACAAGCCATCTTCTGTGATGGATGTCCCAGTGACTAGCCCTCCTCCGTGATGTTTGATTTTGTGACTGGCTCGCCTCTGTTAAGGGTGCCACAGTGACTTATCTTTCTCAGTGATGGGTGCCCTAAGGACTAACCTTTCTGTGTGATAAGTATTCCAGTGACTGGCTTCTTCTTTGATGGATGCCCATTGACTGGTTCATTTCTGTTATGGTTATCCAAGTGGCTGGTCTTCTCTGAGATGGGTGAACCAGTGATTTTCTTGGTGTTTGTTTCCCCATGACTGGCCATCCATCATAATTGATGCTCTAGTGACTTTCCCTACTCTATGTTGTGTGTCTCAGTAGCTAGGTCTCCTTCCATACTGAGTGTCTCACTGACAGGCATTCTTCTGTAGTGGCTACACAAGTGATTAATCTTCTGTGTTGGGTGCTCCAGTGACTGGCATTCCTCCATAATATTTGCTCAAACGACTACTCCTTCTCTAAATCACAGTTGCAGGGACAGGGATCCCTCAATAATGAGAGCCCCAATGGCCCCCTCTCCTCTGTAATGGGTACCCTAGTGACTGAAACCCCTCTGTAATGTGTGCCTTAGTGAATGGCCCTCCTCTCTGTTGGGTGCCTCAGTGACTAGCCATTCTCCAAAATCCACGTCACCGTGACTTACCCATCTCTGTAATGGTTGAACAATGACAGGCCTTTCTCCCAAATTGGGCCACAGTCACTAGCCCATATCTGTGAAGCGTGTGCAGTGATTGGTCCTACACCAAAATGGGCGCCTCAGTGACTCATCCTCTTCTGTTATGGGTGCTGTAGTTACTGAAATTCCTCTGTGATTAGTGCTTCAGTGACTAGGTCTCCTTATTGGTGCCACAGTTACTGTTCCTTTTCTCTTATTGGGCAGTGACAGACCCTCCTCCATAACTTTTGGTCCAGTGACTCACTGTCTTCAGTAATAGATATCCTACTTACTGGATCTCCTTCATAATTGGTGCCTCAGGGACTGCTTATTATTTTTTATGGGTTTCTCTGTGACTAGCCCTCTTCCATAATGTGTGCCCAGTAACTGGGCCTCTTGTATGATTGGTGCCCAAGAAGCTAGCCTTTTTATATCACAAATACCTCCATAATCAGTGCCACAGTGATTAACCAACCACTCTGATAGGTTACCAGTGATGGAAAGATCTCCACAATAAGTGCTCCAGCGTCTCACTGTCCTCAGTGATGAATGCTTCAGTGACTGGTGATTCGTAGCCCAGGGTCTGTGCCTCCTCCCTATTGTTGCACCAGTGACAAGGCCACCTTCATTACGAGTGCCCCAGTGACTGGTTCTCCTTTGTTATGACTGACCATTTATTTGCCTTCCTCTGTATTAGGTGACTCATTAACTGGAACGCCTCCATAATGGGAAGCCATTGACCGAACTCATTTTCTGATGGGTGCCCCAACTGAACTACTCCAAAATATATGCCCTAGTGACTGTACCTCCACTGATTTTCTGCAACAGTGACTGACCTTCATATATGATGGGTGCCCCTGTGACTAATGCACTACTATGATCGGTGCCCCAGTGACTGGGCCTTCTCTGTGATTTGTACCCCAAAGACTGCCCATCCTCTGTGTTGGTGTTCTACAGTGACTAGACCTCTACTATTATGTATGCCCTAGTAACTTGGCCTCCTTCAAAATGTGTGCCCCAGTGATATCCCTCCTCTGTGATGAGTGTCTCTGGACCTCATTCATAATGGTTTTTCCAGTGATTTGTCCTCCTTCATAATAGGTGCCCCATTGATTGGTCTTCCTCTATGATTGGTGTCCCAGTGAATTACCCTCCTCCAAATTGGTTGCCCGAGTTACTAGCCATCCTCTGTGATGTATGTTGCAGTAACTAGTGCTCCTTCATTACAGGTGTCACCATGACTAGCTTTCTGTGATTGAAGCCCAGTGATTCGCAGTCCTCTATAATGGGTGCATCTGTTAATGGTCTCCACTTTGATTGATCCCCCAGTGACTGGTCCTTCTCTATAGCGAGTGACCATGTATCTGGCCCTCCTATATAATGGGTGTCTTAGAAATTTGCCCTCCTCTGAAATAAATGTCCCAGTGACTGATCCTCGTCTGTGACGAGGGCCCCAATGATTTGCTTTTCTCTGTGATTGATGCCCATGTGACTAGGTATCCTACATAATGTGTTCTTCAGTGACTAGGCCACCTTCATTATGGTTGTCCCAATTACTCAACTCCTAGGGATATGTTTCCCAGTGATTTACCATCTAATATAATTGATGTTCTCGGGATTATACCTCCTCTGTGTTGGTTGTCCCAGTAACTAGACCTCCTCCATATTGGGTGCTTCACTGACAAATCCTCCTTTGTGATTGATGTCCCACTGACTGACCCTCCTCAGTGATGAGTGTCCTGGTGACTGGCCCTTCTCTGTTAGCATTGCCACAGTGACAATTCCTCCCCATGTGGGTTTCTTGTGACTACCTCTACTCTGAAAAGGATAACCCTGTGACTGACTCGCCTCTGTAATGGGTTACTGACCCTCCTCCATTATGGATACCCCTTGTTTGCAATGGGTGATCCAGTGATTGATCTTCCTCTGTGATTGATGCCCCAATGTGGGCCTCATCTGTTATTGGGTCTCTAGGGGCTGACTGTACTCTGTTTGGTGCTTCGTTTTTTGGCACTCCTTTGTAATTGGTGACCCCATTACTGGCTTTCCTCTGTAATCAATGGCCCAATGACTGTCCCTCCTTTGTGATGGATGTCACAATGAGTAGATACTCTCTAATGTGTGTCTCAGTGACTGGTCCTCTACTGTTATGGTTGTTTCAGTGATTGATCTCCGTGATGAGTACCCAGTGATTGGCTCCCTTCTGTGATGGGTGCCCCAGTGGCTCGCTCTACACTTAGATGAGTATACTGCTGACAGTCTTTCTACTGTGATACTGTGAAAAGTACCCCAGTGATTAGCCTGCTTCTGTGATGCGTGCCCAAATGATTGGTTCTTCTCCACAACAATTGTCCCTGTGACTGGTCTTCCTTGTAGTAATGACCTCGTTTTGTTGGATGCCTCAGTGACTGACTCTTCTCTGTGATTACAGTCCCAGTGACTTGCTTTTCTCTCTGATGGGTGCCCCAGTGAGTAGCCTCATTCTGTGATGGGTGCCACAGATCCTGGCCCTCCTCTATATTATGTGCCAGGGTCTTATATTACTCTTGATGACTGCCCCAGTGAATTTCCCACCTCTTTGAATGGTTCCTCTGTGAATGGGCCTCTTCTATGTTATTGCACCTGTGGCAGACCCTCCTCTATTATGGGTATCCAGTCACTGTGCCTCCTCTATTATTAGTGCCCAGTGATTGGTTCTCTCCATAATGGTAGACACACTGACACCCCCTCCTCTGCAACGGGTGTCCCTCTTATTGGGCCCCCTTCATAATGGGTGCCCCTTCGACTGGCCCTTCATTATGATGTGTGTCCCAGTGACTGTACCTCCTTCATTGTATGCCCCAGTGACTGGTCCTTCCCAGTGATCAGTTCCTCAGTGACTGGTCTTCATATATAATGGGTACCCCAATGACACTCCTTCTGTGATGGGTGTCACAGAGACTAGGCTTCCTCCAAAATTGGAGACTCCATGACTAGCCCTGCTCTATAATGGATGCCCCAATACTTTGTCTTCCCTGTAATTTTCCTAACTCTGTGATGGCTGTCCTTCTGCCATCTTGAGAACCCAAGCAACAGCCCTTCCACTGTGATGGGTTCCCGAGTGTTGGACACCTCTTTGTGATTGGTGTCCCAGTGACTGTCCCTCTTCTGTAATAGTTGCTGTAGTGATTAGCCCTCCTCTGTGATGGGTGCCTCAGTGACTGACTCTGCTCTGTGGAGGATGCACTAGTTCCGGGGCCACATCTGTGATCTGGACCCCGGTGATTGACTCGCCTCTGTGGCTGTCTCTTTTCTTTATTTTTTGTCTCACTGATTGCCACTCCTCTGTGAGTGGTGATACAGTGACTGACTCTCCTCTTTAACCTGTGCCCCAGATACTGACTTCTTTTGAGATGGGTAACCAAGTGATCAGATCTCCTCTGTTATTGGTGTCCTAATGACTGGTCATCCTCTGTGATGGGTGCCACATTGACTAGCCTTCTTCTGTGATGGATATCCTAGTAACAGCGCCTCTCCCAAAATGGGTGCCCCAGTGACATGCCCTACTTAGTGATGGGTACCTCTATTTCTGGGCCTCTTCCATAATGGGAGTCCCAATGATTAGGTATTCTGCATAATAGGTGCTCCATTAACTGGGCCTCCTCTGTGATTGGTCCCCAGTTATATTCCCTCTTCCAGATTGTGTGTCCGAGTGCCCCTGTGACTAGTCCTCTCTGTGTAATGGGTTTTTCAGTAACTAATCTTCCTCCCAAATTGGTGTCTCTTTGACTAGCCCTCCTCTGTGATCACTGCCTCAGTGACTGATTCTCCTTTGAGGTGAGTGTACAAGTACTTGTTTTCTCTGTGATAGATGCTCCAGTGACTGAGTCGACATTATAATGGGTTTCCCAGTGACTGGCTCTCCTCTGTGATGGTTTCCCCATGGCTGGGCCGCCTGAAAAATTGATGCTTCAATAACTGGCTCTCCTCTAATACAGGTGCTTCAGTGACTGGGCCTCCTATATGTTTCAAGCTGCAGTGACTGGCACACCTTCATTATGTTTGCCCCAGCGACTTGACTACCTCTGTGATTAATGTTCAACTTAGTGGGCCTAATCAAAAAGGGATACCCCAGTGACTAGCCTTACTTTGTTATGGACTAGAACTCATATGTCATTGACGTCAAAATGGCTCTCCTCTGTAATGTGTGTCAGTCACTGAAAATTCTCCATGATTTGTGCCCCAAATCATGGAAAGTGCCACAGTTATAAGCCTTCTTCTGTGTTGCGTGGCCTTTGATATTGGTTCTCCACTCTAGTGTTTGCAACAATAACAGGTCCTGCTCTGTTTCGGTGCCCTATTGACTGGCCCTTCTGTGTGATGAGTGCCCCAGCGACTGCCTCTAACCTGTGATGTTTGATCAAGTGATTAAACCTACTCCATAACTGGTGCCCCAATGACAGGACACAGCTGTGATGGGTGACCAGTGATGGATCCTCCTCCAAAATGGATACAGTTGTGAATCTCCTTCTCTTTTGCGTGCCCCAGTGACTGACCTTCCTATGTGATTGGCGCCCCAGTGATTGGGTCTCCTCAGTATGGTTACATTATTGACTGGTCCTACTCTATTATGGTTTCCTCAGTGATAAACCTCCTCTGTGATTGGTGCCCAGGAACTAGTCCTCCTTTATAATGGTTGACATAGAGACTAGCTCCCCTCTGTGATGGATGTTTCACTTACTGAATATCCTCCGTAATGGTTACTCAATTGATTTGTTCTTATTTGTGATGAGTGTCCCAGTGACTAGGCTTCCTTCATAATATGTGCCCCAGTAACTGGGCTTCCATTGCAATTGATGAACCAGTGACTGACCTTCATATGTGATAGCTTATCCAGTAAATAGCCTTCCTTTGTGTTGGGTGTCCCAGTGACTGAGCCTCCTCTGTGACTGGTGCCCCAATGATTAACCATTATCTGTGATGGATGCCACAGTGACTAGCACTCTTCTGTGTTTGATGTCCTAGCAATTGGGCCTCCTTCAAAATGAGTGCCCCTGTGACTATCCCCCGCTGTGTTGGGTGCCCCAGTTTCTGGGCCTCCTCCATAATGAGTGTCCCAGTGACTTGGCCTACTCCATAAGATATGTTCCATTGACTAGTACTTCTCTGTAATTTGTGCACTAGGGTTTGGACCTCCTCCAAATTGGGTGCACAAGTGACTAGCCATCCTCTGTGATAGGTGCTCCAGTGTCTGGCTCTCCTTCATTTTAAGTGTCCCATTGACTACTTCTCCTCTGTGATAGATGCCCCAATGACTGGGTCTTCTCTATAATTGGTGCCCCAGGTACTAGTCTTCCTTTGTGATGATGCCCCAGGTGCTGGCTCTCCTCTATGATGGTGCCCCACACTTTTGCCCACATCTGTGAAAAATGCCCTAGTTACTGATTCTCCTCAATGATAGGTGTCCCAGTGACTAGCTTTTCTGTGTGATTGCTGCCCCCATGATTGTTCTTTACATAATGTTGCCTTAGTGACTAGCCCTTTTCCATTATGGGTGCCCAGTGATTTTTACTCCTTGGTGGCCTTTCTTTGTGAAAATGCCTGTTATTTATCCTCCTAATTGATGAATATCCATTGAATAGCATTCCACTGTGAAGGCTGCCCCAGAGACAGGGTCTGTTAAATAAGGTGTGCCCCAGTGACTAGCCCTCCTCCATTATGGGTGCCCCAGTTTCCAGGCATTCTTAGTGATTCTTGCTCCAGTAACAGGTCCTCTTACAAATGGGTGCCCTAGTGACATGCCCAACTTTGTGATAGGTGTCTTAGTTACTGACCTACATGACTGATGGATGACCCAGTGTGACCCCTCCTCTTTGATAGTTATAACATGACTGAAACTTCATGAGTGCATTCATCACAATGAGGATCCCTACTCTGTGATGTGTTCCCCAGTAACTGCCCTATATTGAAATGTGTGCTCAAGTGACTGGCTCTTCTCTGTGATATGTGCTCACTGATGAGCCTCTCTGTGATCGGTGCCCCAGTGTCTGGTCCTCCTGTGTTTTGGGTGTCTCATTGACTGGTTCTTCTCTGTGGTTGGTGCCCCAGTGACTAGGTTTTTCTCTAATGGTGCCCCAGTGAAAGGTCTTCATAAACGATTGGTGTCTCAGTTACTGGCTTTCCTCTGTGATGGTGGTCTTGTTAACTAGGCCTTCTCTATAATGATTACCCCAGTGACTGTGCCTCCTCTATGATTGGTGAATCAGTGTTGGTCGTCCTCTGGGATGGGTACATCAGTGACTAGCTCTTTTTTTAATTGGTGACCTAAGAATCAGACCTCCTTCAAAATGTGTGCCCAAGTGACAAAACCTTGTCTGTAATGAGTGCACCAGTTTCCAGGCTTCTTCCATAAGGG
>NW_006968582.1:9719-12270 GCF_000164805.1 Carlito syrichta | reverse complement strand
TTTTTTAAAAATGTGTTTAAAAATCATTTCTTTCATTTTTATTTTTCATACTTCGAAAAATATCTGTTGAAATTCTGGGTTCTTTAGTTATCCATAGATATACTGAATTAGAGCAGAAGTTATACATCATTCTTATCCATAATCTGGCTCAATAATAGGTAATGGTAAAAAGACACAAATAGTGAGAGATTATGTATTTTTCCCTCAAGATTTATCATCTCACTTAATCACATTGCCTGGATATATTTTATCTATTGTCATACCTTAATCCAGGGCACCAGCCGTGTCTTGCCTCTTAACCTCTTTCCTAGCTAGTTTATCTCCTTCCCCCATTCTCTAAACGGTTTCTTCTGAACACAGTGGAGCAATTTTTAAAGCATAATTCAGATTATATCATACATTTACTCAAAATCCATCAGTGACTTCCCAAATCAGAATAAATGCCAGAGACTTTATAAAGTTCTGTGTCATCTGCCCATATCCACCCTAACATCTTTACTATTTTCTCCCTCTACTACATTCTCTAAGTGACAGTGGCCTCCTTGATATTTCTTCAAAGCATCAATCATGATTCTGCCTCATGGCTTTCACTTTTATTCCTCAGCCAGGAATACTCTTTCCCCCAGCTAACTGGCTGGCTTGTTCTCTCATTTCCTTCAGTCATCTAATTACTTCTCTTCTTACTGGAAAGAAAAACTACTCCTATTTGCCATCCTTCTGCTCCTCTGAGCTCCCCGGATGAAATCAGTATCTGTTCTAAACTAACAACTATATATTCTTGTTAAAGATTTATCTTATGAATGTAAATCCCTAGATATTGTAGGAACTTGGAACTTTGGATGGTAAATCATTAAATTTGAGAGTACTGGTCACAGTATCAATGCAATTTTCTTGAACTTTTCCATTGTTATAGCATACAGTGAGCATGCAATTGATAGGTAATTATAATATAAAACTCTGAGAGGAAATATATTTGGATTGAATCACTAGCTCACCAATTATTCCAAAAAAAGAGATCACATCATTTATTTATTTCTGTCATTCAAAAGTACCAAATGCCTGTTTCTGCATTAAACATTAGGAATGGAAACAAGATCCTTACCCCTAGAGAATTTACAATCTGATGAGATACAGACAGATAAGCTCCATGACTAGAAATGAAAACAGTACTGTGAGCACAGCACAGAGAAACATCTGACCTAGTTATGACAAGAGATCAGGGAAGGCTTTCTTGTGAAGATGATGCATATATTAAAAGTATAAATAAGAAGAAATTAAGTGAACCATAGGGAATGAAGAGATGCTGTATTTTACAACTAGAATTCAACCTATGTAAACATGTAGAAGCAAGAGTAAACAGCGAATACTGGAAGAATTTTAAGTAGTTCAATAGGACAAGCACATAGGGTGGAGGATTGCTAAGAGACAACCGTGACAGCTTATCTATATTGAGTAGTTTGGAGATTTTTACACCATACTATTTTATACTTTTCCATAACCCCATGAAGTAGGAACTATGAATATTCTCACTTTACAGATGAGAAAACCAAGGCACAGAGAGATATTTCATAACTAGTTCAAATTCACACATGCCTAGGAATCTTGTTGCAAATTCATGACTTAATCACTGTTCTAAAAATAGGCTGGTTAATTCTGTAAGAGACTTTGAAACTATAGGCTCTATTCCCTCCTGGGGTGCCCCACCTGGCACAAGGATGCCACTGCCCATGCAGGCCTCCAGCACCTGTGCCTCCGGGCTCTGCACCACTGCCTGGGCTGAAGCACCCAAAGCTGTAGCCAGTGCTCAACCCTTGGAGTTCCAGGTCCCTGTCCTGTATTCCAGGTCCCCACCCACTCCCATCTCAAGCCACCATCACCCAGGAAGGCTCTAGGCACCTGTCCCTCAGAGATACCAGCTCTAGTCCTGACTGAAGAACCCTGTGCAGGATCCAAAACCACTGCCACCACCCACCACCCACCCTTTGGAGCTCTGGTCCCCACTCTGACTGAGGCACCCAGTAGTCTCACACTCCACTTCCCCCAACTTGCCCCTGACTACAGCAGGTCCAGAGAACAGCTGGAGCACTGTGACCAGGCAGAGACTTGCAATGACTTACCCACCAGCTCTGCCTAACCTCTAACTTGGGAACTATGACCCCCATGGTTGTGTAAGGGAACAGTATATCTTAAGGGGGTGCTGAACAACCACTCTTGACTCTTGGTTCCAGGAACTCTGGACTCCCTCCCCCACCCCAAGTCACTGGTGGCACAACCATATGCAGCACCCAGCTACATTGCTGATTTCTAGTGCCTGACACCAAGCACATAACACCATAGCCTGTCATAGTGTATCATCCATGGACCTGGATGAGTGGAGAGAAAGGACGGATGGAAAGAAAAGATCAGTGCTAGAGGAGCTGCCCACCACGGTTACTTTCCAGCAGAGATCCCCATTGCCCTGCCCATCTATGAGCAGCATCCACCTGGGTTTCTTTCTAAGGTAACCTCACCAAACAGGAGGTGGAAGCCCCCACCCCTACACTTAATCAGA
>NW_006968582.1:2494-9195 GCF_000164805.1 Carlito syrichta | reverse complement strand
TCATAAGGAAGAACAGGAGATTGGACAAGAAGAAGTAAAAGCAACTTTCACAATTCTGAAACACAGAATTAAAGAAGGGGAGGGAAAGGGGGAGAGAAAGATCTACACATATGAAGAAAAATGAAAAGAAGAATATGGGTCTATTACAGACCCCTGGGAGGTCAGACACTGAGAAAATTGACTTCAGAATGCAAACAATGAAAAGCCCCCAGAATGACTGGTCTCAAACTACAAACCCAGATATCAAGACATTAATGGAGAGATTAAAAAGAAAGAGAACTACAGGCCAATATCTTTGATGAACATAGATGCTAAAATTCTCAACAAGATCCTAGCAAACCAGATTAAATAACACCTCTCAAAAATCATCCAACATGACCAAGTAGGCTTCATCCCTGGAATGCAAGACAGGTTCAACATTCACAAGACCAAAAATGTAATTAAATACACCAACAGATGTCAAAGCAAAGGCTACCTCATTATAGCATTAGATGCAGAAAAAGCTTTTGACAAAATCTAGCACTGCTTCTTGATAAAAATTCCCAAACATCTAGGCATACATGGAACATACCTCAAAATAGTAAAAGCCATCTATGAGAAACCCACAGCCATCATACTCCTAAACAAACAAAAATTGGAACCATTTCCCCTGAAAGCTGGAACAAGACAAGGATGCCCACTCTCATTCCTCCTGATCACTATAGTTTTGGAAGTCCTGGTTAGAGCAATCAGAAAAGAGAAGGTGATCAGAGGTATACAAAAAGGAAAAGAGGAAGTCAAGTTATCTCTCTTTGCAGATGACATGATTGTGTACATTGAAAACCCAAGAGAATCTGTCAAAACCCTCCTTGCACTGATAAAAGATTTGGAAAAAGTCTCAGGGTATAAAACAAATGTGCAAAAGACAATCACATTTCTTTACACCAATAATAAACAAACAAAAACCCAAATAAAAAGCATAATCCCATTCACAATAGCCAAAAAAAATGAAATACTTTGACATTTTCCTAACAAGAGATGTGAAAGACCTTTACAATAAAAACTGCAAAACACTGCTCAAAGAAATCAAAGATGACACAAACAAGTGGAAAGTGTCTTAGGCTCATGGATGGTAGAATCAAAATTGTGAATATGACCATTTTACTTAAGAGAATCTACAGATTTAATGCATTACCCATCAAGTTGCCAGCAACATTTTTTTAAGATTTAGAAAAAAACAATATGGGAATTCATATGGAAACACAAATGACCAAGAATAACCAGAAAAATCTTCAGCAAAAAAAAAAAAAAAAAAAAAAAAAAAGGCAGGAGGTATCACAGTACCAGACTTCAAACTTTACTATAATGTTACAATAATCAAAACAGCTTGGTATTGGCACAGGAACAGGCATATAGACCAATGGAATAGAATTGAGATTCCAGAAGCAAAACCTCAATTTCTCAACCAACTCATCTTTGACAAAGCCTCCAACTCCCACCACCGGGGAGAGGAGAACCTATTTAGTAAATGGTGCTGGGAAAACTGACTGAACACATGCAGAAGGTTCAAACAAGATCCCTATCTATCCCCATACACCAAAATTAACCCTAAATGGATCAGAGACCTAAATGTCAAACCTCAAATCATAAGAACTTTAGAAAATGCAGTACACCCTTATGGAAGTTGGAACTGGCATCCAATTCCTGAGCAAATCCCACAACGCATGGGCCATAAGAGATAAGATAGACAAGTGGGACCACATTAAATTGATAAGCTTCTGCAAAGCCAAAGAAACAATCAAGAGAGCAGGAGACAGCCCACAGACTGGGAAAAAGTATTTTCCAACTCTATGTCTGTCAAAGGCCTAACATCTAGGATCTACAAGAAACTCAAACATGCTGAAAAGAAAAGAAACAAACAACCCCATTACAAAGTGGACAAAAGATACACACACACTTCTCAAAAGAAGAGATATGAGTGACCAACAGATTCACGAAGAAATGTTCAACCTCACTAGTTATCAAGGAGATGCAAAGTAAAACTATACTGAGATATCACCCAACTCCAGTCAGATGGCCATTATCAATAACTCAAACTTCCATATGACCCCACAATCCCCATACTGGGAATATATCCTGAAGTACTCAAATCACTCTGTAAAATAGATACCTGGACATGTATGTTTAGCACAGCATTGTTCATAATAGCAAGATCATGGAACCAACCATGCTGTCCATCAAAAGAGAACTGGATTTAAAAAATGTGGAACATAATATATAATGGAATATTATGTAGCCATAAAAAAGAACAAAATCATGAACTTCGCAGCAACCTGAATGGAATTAGAGTTTATAATACTGAGTGATCTATCACAGAAACAAAGATCTGAGTATCACAGGTTCTTACTCATAAGTGACCCTTGAACAACTATCGTAATACTATAAGAAAAGTATTGACAGTGGCGGGAAACTAGGGTGGGCAGGCAGGAAAAGGAAGGTGGTATTAACAGTAGTCAATATCTACCTGGGGACGGAGGGGCACACCTCATCAACGAGGGACCTGCACAATCCATATTTGTATACCTAACCCTTAACTGTACCCCACAATTTTAAAATAAAAAAATGTTAAAAATAAAATAAAGCCGGGCTCGGTGGCTCAGCCTGTAATCCCGTGCCTTTGGGAGGCTGAGGTGAGTGGATTGCCTGAGTCCACGGGTTTGAGACCCGCTTGTGCAGCAAGATCTCATCTCTACAATAAATCAAAAAAATCAGCCAGGTGTGGTAGCATGTGCCTGTAATTCTGTCTACTCAGAAGGCTGAGGCGGAAGGATCGCCAGAGCCCAGCAGGTCGAGGCTGCGGTGGCTGGGAGCAGCCACTGCACTCCAGTCTGGGCGACAGAGTGAGACTCCAACTCAAAATAAATAAATAAATAAATAAATAAATAAAATAAAATATTAATTCCACTGGTATTATTAAAAAAAGTGAAATAAGTCTGGAGTCCTGTGCCATTGTAAATGCATATAGAGATTTAGTCTAACTTGCTGAGTCATTTATTTGATATCATTTAATGTGTGATACAATTAAAACATATGGTTGGGCCGGGCTCGGTGGCTCAGCATGTAATCCCAAGACTGAGGTGAGTGGATTGCCTGAGCCCACGGGTTCGAGATCTGCCTGGGCAGTGAGACCTCATCTCCACAATAAATAAAAAAAATCAGCAGGGCGTGGTAGGGCATGCCTGTAATTCTGGCTACTTGGAAGGCTGAGGCAGAAGGATCGTCGGAGCCCAGCAGGTCTAGGCTGCGGTGGCCGGGAGCGGCCACTGCACTCCAGTCTGGGCGACCGAGTGAGACTCCAGCTCAAAAAAAAAAAAAATATGGATGAAAGATTTTTATTTTTTTATTTATTTTTTAAAAAATTATTTTTTATTTATTTTTTGAGTTGGAGTCTCACTCCATCAACCAGACTGGAGTACAGTGGCTGCTCCCGGCCACCGCAGCCTCAACCTCCTGGGCTCTGGCTATTCTTCCGCCTCTGCCTTCCTAGTAACTGGAATTACAGGCATGCGCTACCATGCCCAGCTGATTTTTGATTTACTATAGAGAAGAGGTCCCACCAAGTTGCCCAGGTGGGTCTCGAATCCGTGGGCTCAGGCAATCCACTTACCTCAGCCTTCCAAAGTGCAGAATTACAGGCTGAGCCATTGAGCCCAGTGGATGAAAGATTTTTAAAGCAGAGAACTGATGGCAAATTATTTCTGTGTCATTAAATATCTGCCTTTCATCATCTACATAAGAATTTTGTTCACAGATAAAATACACAGATTATGTGTCAGAACTATATTCAATAGAGAATGGTAACATATTTTGTAATTAAAAAAGTTAAAGTAGCGTTGGATAAAACCAAAATATGCTTTGTTTTCATATGATGGAGGAAAAAGTGTTATTTAAAAGGAAAATAAAGTATTATTTTTAATGAAATAAGAAGAGGTATTAATGTTATTGAGCTCTTGCTATTTTTCAATAGCTTCTACATACATTTTCTCTTCAGTGACCTCCTGCATGCTGTCTAGAGAATCACTAACATTGTTATAAATAATCTCTGCTGCTATGGATTCTGGAGCATACTATGTAGAGTAGCCAATGTAAGAAGAAATTCACAAATCAGTGCATATAATTCAGTGCATATTGGTTGAAAATCCCTAATTCAAAATTCTTGGGACCAGAGTGTTTCAGATTTCAGACTGTTTTTTTCAGATATTGAAGTAGTTATATTATACTTATTGAGTTTACCTAATCCAAAAATCCAAAATCTGAAATTGTTCCAATGAGCATTTTCATTGAGCATAACCTTTGAGTGACATGTTGGTACTCAAAAAGTTCAGATTTTATAGCATTTCAGATTTTGAGTTAGGGGTGCTCAATCTGTATTTTCTTGTGGTCACTGACTTGAGGTTCATATTTGAACAATAACTTCAGATGTACAGTCACATAATTTATCTTTGTACTAAGATTACCTCCATTCTCTACTACCATGTAATCTACATTTAAGTCAGACCTTAAACATACCTTTTTAATGTACTGTCAGTTTTTATAGATAAAAAAATTATACAGAAAAATTAATCAACTCAGTAATTATCTGCTTAAAGATGAAGAAAGTAATATATGTTCACAGTAACTTTTAGAAGCCTTGGCAAGATTCAGGTGGTATTAGGAAATGGTAGTCATTCAAATGGTATTAAGGTAATAACACAAGAGACCTAAGGGTAGCCAAATCTTTACTTCTGTTGGGGAAACAAAGATCCTACTAGCAGGAGTTCATTCCACAAAATCTAGAAAAGAAAGAAGTTTTATTATTGAATAAGCTTATCTAGAATGTAAGGCTGTCAGTGAATTGTACTACAAAGACTAGACAGAATCTCCACAAGTTTATACAGTAAAGTAAAAACAAAAGAACAATTAAAATTTCCTTTGTCTCATTGAGAGACATATTGATGCATCTTGTCTCTGGTATGCCTTGTGTGAGAAACTTCAGTTAATTTTAGAAGTATGCGATTACAGTTCCAACCACCAGAAGGCTGCTAACCTTGCACTATATAAGCAAAAGGTACACCAATTATTGTCAGAGACACTCTAAAGGAGGAACACAGGTTACTGCTTCCCTTCTCTTGTTTTACAAATAAAATATCATTGCTTTACACTTACACTTCAACCAGTAAACTACTTACTCCAGGATTCCTAAGGGAGATATATGCTTAAAAGAGAACAAGTTAGAGCTCTTTGTACAACAGAGAATTTGGCCCCTAATCTCCAAATACAAATTAAGACTGAATTAAATAGGAGAGTTAGTGAATAAAACTGAGACATATTTAGGCTGCGGATATAGATAGCCTCAAGCTTAAGTCAACCCTAAGACTGGTCATTTATCCCTAGGTTCCAAACCTGAGTTTTGAGACCTTTGTGATTCAGGTAGATCTTATCTATCCCATAAATAAAATCTGAAAGAGACAGAAGAGCAAGAAAAAAGAATCATCCAATGCAACTAATATTTTCCAGTTCTTATTAAACTGAAGCAAAAATCTCTGAGTCAAGATCTCTTAAGGGAAAGAAAAGACAGAGAAAGAGAAGGATTGGTCACTTGGGTGTAATCTTATTAGAATAGGAGTTTCTAAATTTTAAGTGCACGCTAATGAAGCCTATAAACCTATTCTTAGAATTATTTTTTTAAGTGCATAAAATAAAACATATGGGCTTGAAAGGGAAAGCAGTTATATTTAAAGACAGTTGTTGTAGTATACAAAAACTATAATTAAAAAAACACATTTTTGATGTAATATATGTGCATCTTAATTAATGCATTATATTAGAAGTGCTAGCAGCAGTTCTAGTAACTACTGAATTATCAGTTGCTACAAGTATAGACAATATTGTGAGGCATCAGTGACAATTATAATGTAATATAAAAAGTCTGCAAATTCTGTTGGTGACAAAAGTCCCAGTTACTTCTAATATTACTGTGTTTTGCTGCCTACATTTGTAATTAAATGCCAAAGTTCAGTTAGAAAAAGTAATCAGAGTCTTGAGAAACGATAGACATTTTTCTACATCCAAATTCATAAAACAAGGAAATAAGTTCCAAGATTATAAAGAAGAAGAGAAGATGGGTCACATTCTTCTCCCATTTTCTAGTATAAATGACTTCTTTTCACCCCCCCGGACTTTGAAAAAATAAAGAGTACAAAGAAATAGAGAAACACATTTATAGTGACATTCAACAGCCAGGTTGTAACCCCAACACTTGAGAAGGAGGTGAATCGGAGTTGTAGCTTCCTCTTCCTTTGGGATGAAACACTCTGTTCTTGATCCTCAGGGGAAATAAAGAGAAGAAAATAAAAGCCATGCACTCCTTCTAGAGGGCAATAAATGGAGGGTCACTTAAAAACATTCCTCTCTGTCAAGGGAAGAGTTTAACAGACTTCTAAAAAGACCCTCCTGCTATTTCTTCTAAATTTTGTGCTTTCCTGGGATTGAGGACGTTAGTACATTTTCCTAAGACCTTCCGAAAGCTATATTATATTGCCACCAGAAGATTCTGAAGTAAGTCAGGATAGTTCTTTAATTCATTTTACCTAAATGCACACTGTATGCTAGATCTAACAGACAGTCCCTGTTCCAGTTCCAGTTTATAGTTTCCTCTCTTCAGTTTATAGTTTCCTCAATTC
>NW_006968582.1:0-1286 GCF_000164805.1 Carlito syrichta | reverse complement strand
AATAATAAGACATTTTCATAAAAAAAGTGATAGAAATAAATATTAACTAAATGATAAATAGGATTTAGTTTTAAAAGGTGCCACTAATTCAAATCATTTTAAGAAATTGTCTTCCATTGGCAGTAGTGATATATTGCCAGGGTAGGGAGAAAGGGACACAATATCAATAAGGGTATCTAATCTCAAACCAGGTGAAGTGGGAATCAAAGGGAGGCCCAACTTTACCTGTATGATGATCATTTGTAAGCCTAATCCTGAATTATACTTCACATCTTTAAAATATTTTAAAGAAGGAAATTATCTTGCCATACACAAAATCAGTCTTTTGCAGGGACTTGGGATGGAGACAGCAGGAGGTAACTACTAATAGGTACTGAAATTCTTTGAGAGAGGGAAAAAATGTTCTTAAATTAGTTCTGTTTATTATTCAACTTGTGAATATGCTAAAAATCACTCAATTGTTTACTTTAGGAGGGTGAATGTTATGCATGTGAATTAGATCCCAATTTTTAAGTGGGGGTAAAAAAATGAGTGGCATAAGTATCTATAAATTAATTGTCCCCCTTTCAAAATTATTATTAGTAGAATATGTGTGTGATCACATGAAAGATATATTCAAGAAATATAGCTATTCATAGGCCATTGCCATAAAATGACTGCTTTTTCTCTAAGATCACAATCTTATGGAGAACACAGCACACAGTGTGCTGAGGATTGAAGGTGATACCTTCCTCATCAGCAAAATCAAATGAATGAATTTAGGCAGTCAGTAAGATGACAGATATAGAAACTCAATCCTACTAAGTTGACTTATGGAGTCATTAAAATGGTTTACAAGGCAAAGATTACTACATTCAGATGAATTTTATTTTTTAGTATTAAGAAATTTAACACAAAATCAACTCACATATAATGAAGCATTATTAAAAGCTTATCATTTAAGATAGATAAACTAAATGAAGTAATTATGCTTATACACAAGCCATGTATAGGATCATGAAAGGAATGTCAGGATAGCTAACTATTTTCACCAAGATCAAGGTTTTGAACAAAAGAAAGAAACATTAGTAATTGTGGTCACAAAGTCAATACTGAGAGCAATAGTGGTCTGAATTCTAATTTCTATCACAGACTTTAAGGATTAAGAAAAGCCTTCTCTTAAAAAAAGATTCCATGAGAGATACAGCTTTCAAACATATTCCATATTAGGATTTATGATTTGTGACATTCAATCAGGCTATATTAATGCATAAGTAATTACTAGAAATATACCAACAGTTTTGTAA
>NW_006968581.1:0-803 GCF_000164805.1 Carlito syrichta | reverse complement strand
TATGCCACTCATTTTTTTACCCCCACTTAAAAATTGGGATCTAATTCACATGCATAACATTCACCCTCCTAAAGTAAACAATTTAGTGATTTTTAGCATATTCACAAGTTGAATAATAAACAGAACTAATCTAAGAACATTTTTTTCCCTCTCTCAAAGAATTTCAGTACCTATTAGCAGTTACCTCCTGCTGTCTCCATCCCAAGTCCCTGCAAAAGACTGATTTTGTGTATGGCAAGATAATTTCCTTCTTTAAAATATTTTAAAGATGTGAAGTATAATTCAGGATTAGGCTTACAAATGATCATCATACAGGTAAAGTTGGGCTTCCCTTTGATTCCCACTTCACCTGGTTTGAGATTAGATACCCTTATTGATATTGTGTCCCTTTCTCCCTACCCTGGCAATATATCACTACTGCCAATGGAAGACAATTTCTTAAAATGATTTGAATTAGTGGCACCTTTTAAAACTAAAATCCTATTTATCATTTAGTTAATATTTTATTTCTATCACTTTTTTTAGTATGAAAATGTCTTATTATTTAAAATTATTATTGTTATTGTTATTATTTTTGAGTTGGAGTCTCACTCTGTTGCCCAGACGGGAGTGCAGTGGCCACTCCCAGCCACCGCAGCCTCGACCTGCTGGACTCTGGTGATCCTTCTGCCTCAGCTTTCCAAGTAGGTGGAACTACAGGTGCACACTATCACATCCAGCTAATTTTTTATTTGTTGTAGAGATGAGGTCTCGCTTTAATGCAACTAATATGTTAGTTTAAAAATGACTTTAGAAGGACAAAC
>NW_006968580.1:0-941 GCF_000164805.1 Carlito syrichta | reverse complement strand
TGGAAGGTTGAGACTTTCATACATTTGGGGGAACAATAGAAGCTGGGCGATTCACCTATGACTCCTTGGCAGGGAGACTGAGAAGGGAATATGGCCAGAGTTCGGGAACTCGAGATCAGGCTTGACACCATAACAAGCCCCAATCTCGACCCCAAGGAAAACCCACAAAACCTTGGGTGATGTCAGGCCTCGCCATTGGATCGCCTCTGGCACAGAGTTAAAGACCCGGTGGGAACACCAGGATGTCGACAAAATGGAGAGCTGGTGATTGCAGCAGTTTGGGAGGCCCAGGTTGAGAGGAAGGCCGTTGTTTTGCAGTTTGAGAGCAGCCTGAGCAACCTAGTAAGGAAGGAAAAGATACAAAGAAAGAAAGAAAGAAAGAAAGAAAGAAAGAAAGAAAGAAAGAAAGAAAGAAAGAAAGACAGAAAGAAGAAAAGAAAGGAAGAAATCCATTCTCCTGCAAACCTTCTGCCCTCAGTGTGGGGGTCCCCAGAGCTAGGCACCTTCCAGCCCTAGCCCACCCCCCAGTAGCTCCCCCTGCTTTAGTCCAGGTGTTCCAAGGTTCCCTGGAAGGGTTCCTGCCAACTCTCTTCTCCATGGTGAGAAATGTGCCCCAGGCAGGCCAACCCTACGACTCTGCAACGAGGACCCTCAGCCAAGAAAGGCCAGAGACAAATCCCTCACCTGGGGACATTTCTTCTTCTGGCAATCCTATTTTTCCTGATATAAAGTCAGTCACCATGTGAACACACCAAGTGCAGTTTAGAATCTGTGCAAATTTCTGATGGTTTTTGAGATAGGTTCTGGCTCTAAGGACCAGTCTGATGCCCATGGTCATGACCATTGTTCATTGTCATGCTCAAAATCATGGGCTACATTTATCCTCCTGCCTCAGCCTCCAGAGTATCTGGTACTATGGTGCACCATGACCCCAGACCCCG
>NW_006968579.1:0-10446 GCF_000164805.1 Carlito syrichta | reverse complement strand
CCTTTCTCTTTATACGCTCATATATGATGGAGAGTGTCCCAAGACAGTATTCAAAACACAAGCAAACCTAGCTTGGGATTCTCAAATCAGAGGAAATTGGAGTATTTCAAAAAATGGAAGATGACACTGGTGTGGCTCAGTCCCATCACATAACCCAGAGATGCTCCTCAATGTTCCATTATTCCAATGGCAATACCATAAAAAAAAAAACCTCTTTTTAAAAATTACATCTTCTTTCCAGGAACAAACCAACAACCTTTATTTAATGAAGCATATCTGATGTTATACATCATCAGATATGCTTCATTAAATAAATAAATAAATATACATATATAATCTTTTTATTTTAAAGACGTGGTGTATAATTCAGGATTAGTCATACAAGTGGACATTGTACAGGTAAAGTTTGGTGATCAGCCTCTTTTTAAAGCTGAATTTCATACACAGTATCTATCTAATTCTTTGAAACTGGAATTTAATGTTGGCAGAATAATGCATGACACACTAACGAATATACACTGAATCTAAAGGTTGTCACTGTTGGCTAGATAGTTTGGCGTTTTTGTGGCTAGTGGAAATATGAAATCATGGGTCTATTCTCCAATGCATAAGGTATAGAGTGGGATGTGGGGAAGAGTTAATTATTGAAAAATTATCAATAGTTATCAAAAATTTTGAGTTACTGAAAAAATTAGATAAGATGCTTTCTATGATTCTTGCAAAATTTTGGAAGTTAATCCCAATCAGCACGATGTAGCACAGAGTATTTCTTAATTCCTCCTTTACTTAGCAATCAGTTAAGGACATTCAAGTATGCCTGAAATGCTGACTATGACTCCATGCTAGGGAGGCAAAAACTGTGACTTCAATGAGCACCACAGATAACTTGACAGATAAAGTCTCTTAAAACTGAGTGAGAGAAGAGATATGATAATATGTATACATGCACTCCCTTCCTGGGGTTTAGGAAGGGGCAACATTTTTTTCCCCTAGAGGGCCAGAAGTATAGATAATAAGGAAAATAAGAACCATAATAGCTAACTAGAAGCTTCTGTGTTAGGGCACAATGCAACAGCCCCAGAATTGGCTGTTTCTCATAACCCCTTGACCTGAACTTACTTCGACACTCAAATCTAGCTGAAAAGGTGATAGGAAAAATGAAGCTGAGCAGCCATTGTCCCTTTAAATAATGAAGTTTCTATTAGAAAAAGGGAGAATGACTATTAGAGAACAAGAAGCAGTTTTTGCACATGCCATTTTAAACTATTGCTACGTAAGGATCTAAAAGAACCATAATATCAAAAATCATCAATGTGCACAGCAGTTTCTGTTGAGTTAGCAAAGCATAAGGCAGTATAATACAGGGTCTACAACAAAGGATAAGGTGTTTTATCATTATTTTGCATTAAAATTGTTTGTAATTGCATTTCATTATTTATAATATGTAAACATTTATAATATAATTTAATATTTTCACATTAAAATGGGTAGCAATAAAAACTGTATGGGATTTATTCAAAAAATAGTAGAGAATTTAAGATCAAGAAGGGCAAAGGAGAATGGAACAAGCTTAAAGTCATCAGACTCACGGAAAGACAGCAAAAGCAAGAAAGACCACCCTGAATTAGAGTTGGCTGCTGCTGTTGGTGAGCTCTTCCAGAGTAGGACTGTAGGTTATTTGTCTTTGTGTACCCACTGACAATTAGAGTTCCTTTCCTGACACTTATTGGCCCTTGACTAATGTCGAAGAGAGGGAAAGAACACTTTCTTTGAGTTTTATGTAATGGGTAAGATCCACTAAGGGCTATCACTGAAGGGCTACTTGACCTTGACCTCACACAACTTTTGAATTTCAATTTTCAAGACACAGTTATGACATATATAGGTGGCACACTGTTGAAAGATGATGATATGCATCAACAATTTTAATTTTGTGTTACATTATCAAACCAAACCACCTGTGGTGCACAATGAATTCATTTTTTGAACTGTATAAATATCTTGTGCTCAACAAATGTATACTGAGTTAAGTAGCTTGTGTTTAGGTTAAAAAGAATGTAAACTTAGATGTTCCAGAATACATAAAAGGCTATTTTGACATTTTCTTCTTCTTCTTCTTCTTTTTGAGTCAGAGTCTCACTCTGTCACAGGCTGGAGTGCAGTGGCACACTCATGGCCACAGAAACCTCGATCTGCTGGGCTCAGGCAATCATTCCACCTCAGTCTTCCAAGTAGCTGGAACTACACTCATGTGCCACCACACCCAGCTATTTTACTTACTGTAGAGATTAGGTCTTGTCAAGTTTCCCAGACCAGTCTTGAACCCCTGGTTTCAGGCAATTTTTTCACCATGACCTCCCAAAGTGCTGGAATTATAGGCATGAATCACCATGTCTGGCTTTTCTTTATTTTTATTTGGTATTTTTGTTGTTGTTCCATTATACTTAGAGTCTCAAAAGAAGTGTATGCTGGACTTCCCTCAACCTCTTTAAAGTTCTACAGAGGATATTCTAAGGTTGTTCATGCCAAACTCTGCTCTTGAGGGTAAGTGCCCTGAAAGTCTTCTTTTGTCTCATTTAGATTTGGTAGTTGGACTTCCCCCAGTTTCCTAGGGCAAAGTCATTGGGTTCTAGCAACTTCTAGTCCTTTCCATCTTTCATGACATATACTAAGGCTCAATACTCTCACTGGGCCTGGGCCCTCAGAATACCCAGGATAGGACCCCAGCTTCCAGCTGAGTCCAGTCACTCATGGGAAGTTGGTAAACAAGGAAAGATTGTTTAGACAGATACAGTCCCCAGCCTCATCTCCAGCCTCAGTCTCTCTCCTGAGTCTCTGATTCATATCACTACCTGTTGGGAGTTGACACTTGGGTATCTCAACCTGAGAAACCTCAAGTTCATTCATTCAAATCAGTGGCCATCATCTCACACCAGGTTGACTCAGCTATCAGGTTCCCTGGGTCAGTTAGAAGCACTACCTTCTTCCTAGTTGCTCAAGCTAAACACCTGGGCATCACACTGTCACATCTGACCAACCCCCAAATTTTGTTTATTCCATCTCCTAAATTCTTTTCAAATCTGCACACTGATATCACCTTGTCCAGGAAACTCTGATCCCTTTTTTGGACAATAACTTTCTAACTGGCCTCTCTGCAACCATTCTTTCCTCAGAATTCTTCCCTCTATAGCCAGAAGTTCTTAAATAACTTGTCCCTCATTTATTCAACAAATTTTGACAAAGTAGCTAGAACAAGCCAAGCACACAATGCTAAGCATAGAGAATTTAGTGGCAAGCAGAAGAGTCCTGTCTTTTTCCTCATGAAGTGTATAATATCAGATCATGTAATCTCCGTGTTTAGCACCTGTGGTTGACAGAATATAGCCCCTAAAGTTGACCAATGGGGGACAGCACAAGCTAGGCAAAAAAGTCAGCCTCCAAAAACTGGAAAAAGCAAGTAAAATAATTATCCTATAGTGATTCTGAAAGCACACAGCTCTGCCAACACCTTAGCCAATTGACAACCAATTTGGACATGTAATCTCCAGAACTGTTTTGTTTTAAGCCACCAAGTATGTGGTAATTTATTACAACAGTCATAGAAAATTGATATAATAGTTTCATAGTATCTGTAGCTGAAAAACAATACAATGTCCTTCAATGGCTTCCCAGTAGCCTTGGGTAAAGCCAAGAATCCTTAGCAAAGACAAGAAGGCTCTGATGGACTGCCAGACCAGTCACAGCCTCACACCATCACTCTTCCTTCCTCTGCCCACTGCTACTAACTGAACTTTCAGCTCTCAAGGAGGCTCTTCTACTCTAAGCCTGGAACCAACTCTTCCTGCCTCCTAGAGCCCTCCTCTTAGCCTCCTCTGCTTTGCCTGATACACTCAAATTCCTAACTTAAACCTTCAAATTAAAGGCCATTTTCCCAAAGAGATCTTACCTGAGCCTCTCAGTCTGTTCATGCTCCCTTTATTTTCCTGTTCACATCTGTCCCCATGGGTTTTAATGTCCAAATCCCTTATTTGAATGTATAAGGAGAGATTAAAAAAAAGCCATAATTATCTTTTTGGATGCTAGTCCCCTTGTAGTATAGGCTTCTCCCTTTAGGTAAATGTTTTAGAAACCTGTCAACATAAGTGTACTAGCTAGCATTATTGTGAGAGGCTGGGTTCAGTTTTACTGATTTTTTGGGGGGGTGGGGGGATTCTTTCAACACATTTGCATAATTTATGATGGGTGATTTATGAGCGCACCTGCCACACTGTGCTGAATGTTCAGCAGTTTTTGACCAAAAACTGCATGGCCCACATACCCCACCCTCCCTCTATACCTGGTCCTTCCTCAAGTGACCATTTTTTTGTTTCTCTGGATGAAGAAAGTCCTCAAAAGAAATGTTTTGCTGATATGAAAGAGATGAAACAAAAAATGGCAGCACTAAAAAGTATCACAAATGACAAATTCAAAACTGGGTGATGGCAAAAGCTTCTGGATAGGGGTCTTGCATCAAACTGAGAGTACTTTGAAGGTGACAAGTTTAAGCATGTAAAAATAAATACACAACTTTTTATAAATAAATTCTGAGTTTTTTGGGGATGCTTTTTGAAAACTGGAGGGCAGAGTCTAGGAGTCTCTTATTCACCGATGTATCTGCAACTTCTAGCATGGTGAATGACAAAAAAGTTTCAAAATGAATGAATGCTTGAATGAATAAGGGACAAAAGGTAAGTTTCTTTTTCACCCAAAGAGTAGTTTATACTTCATATATCTGACTACTTGTAACATTCAAAGAACTGCTTTTGTGTCCAAAATACTTTTTATGTCCTAAATTCTGATTCCTTTACTTAAACATGAGGAAAAAAAAAAACTCCTATTGCTATGTGTGGGGGTCCAGCCCCGCAAGGTCGTGGGTTTTCCTGAAGGAGAGATGGATAGGCGAAGAACGAAAAACATTATACCCGCACACCTGCTTCCTGAACAGATGACCATTTTATGTTAGTTAACACAGAGCTTTTATACCATTCGTGAAGGGGCAAGACAAAGAAAATTCCTTCACGTACTTATCTTCTAAAAGTTACCATCTAGTGGTCTTAGTAGCAAACAAACCAAGATTCCCATTAACATTTAGACAACAAGTCTTATTCATAAAGCCAACAATGATACTTTCAGTTCAATGTCCTGAATTACAGTCCTTGAAATGTCTCAAGAAAGTTTCTTTAAGTGTACATTTCTTCATGTGTCAGGAATTTTCCCATCTTAGGCTTTTATGTACTTTAGAGTCTTGTGATCGCCTCCCTTGTCCAGATGTCCTCATTACTTTTCTCTTATCTTGCAATGCTTGTTTCTAAAGAGAACTCAAAAGAAGCTTTTAGTAATGTTTCCCAGGCCCCTCAAGGTTGCTTTCTGTTTTGGCTGATCTGTCATAAAAGTGTCTGATTATTATATTGTGAGTTCAGTGAAAACGCACTCTATAAATGCTAACAGAGTTTTAACTATTGAATTAAGTAAAAACCTTAATGACTACTCTTTATCCTAAGTCAGTGAAAACAGTGTTATAAATCACCTACATAACTCCTAGATAAGTGTTAGAACTTATAATTAATACACAATGGACTTACTATAAACTTGCGCTTCTAAAAATCCTTATGTCTAAACACTAAACTACATAATCCTAAATCAAATAAGGAGTGAATATACCTATATCATTTATTACTTAAGCAATATCTAATAACTTATAACCAAGTGAAAGAAAGCATTCTTGATGTGCTTCAGAGTTTAACCCTTGCATATGTTAGAAAAGGCCAAACAGCATAGTGGGAAAATGGAAAAATGAACCATGACATTTCCAGGTTAGCTGTGATTCTTTGCATAAACATGCCATTTTCTTCTTCCACGACTGCACAGAATTTCTTCAGTGGTACCAAACAGCAAAGGTGGAAGACAGAAGGGCCTCAGCTGCCCAGACTCGCTTTGCGGCCGGGGGTCCTCAGCGCACCTGGACTTTGTCAATCAGGCGGGCCTCCAAGGCTGGCTCCCAACAGTTATGTATCTTCTTATGTCTTACAAATTGCAGACCATAGAGTTTTTAATCTGGTGACATTCTCTTGCCTTCTAGGATCACAGATATGGTGCCAAGTATACCTGTATTCATTCAGTACAGTGGAACACCAGTCACTAAACAGTACAATGCAAACCAGTGACAGTACGATATAACCAGTGATAGGCTGTATTGAAAATAGCCATTGACCCACAACACTTCAGAAGTACTTCATTCCTCCAGGAAGATGGCTGTCCCAACATCCCATGGCCAAGTATTCAAGTGGAATCAGTTCAACTGTGCTCATGAGAAGTGTGTACAAAAAAGCGGGCCCCTCTCTTTGTGTCCATTCAGTACCTCTTCCTTTGGGGACCTGCACTCCCTTTCTGAGGACTCTTCTCCCTTCCACCACTCTGTAAATATGAAGTAATGCCCTTCCATGACTATATTTTAAACCAATAAAATTGCTCTCTGAAAAACTTGAAACTGAGAGAGTCCACTCTTTCCCATTTCCTGCAATGTGCACTTGAGAAGCTAAGGGAAGAAATCATCAAATCCAGAAGGAAGTGAGGGAGGGAGGAGTCAACTAAAGTGGAGAAGAAGATCATGTCTGAGGATCATTCTTGAGGTCCACCCCCAATCTCTTTATTGGGTTCCATGAGACAGTTCAACATCTATGTAACACATTCTTTCTTTTTGCCTGAACCAGTTTAAGTTGTGTTTTCAACTGTAAGTAAGTTGTCAACCTTTGCAAATGCTTGTAAACTATTATACATTTGAGTTCATCTGTGGCCATATAGAAATCTGCACCATGTGCAAAGTAGACCATAATTAAACAGCAGACTCTATCTCAGAGAAGAATGGATGGTCATCCATTTACCTAACAGTATGGAACTTAATACATGCAAGCCTGCCCTGTTCAATAAAACGTCACTTCAACATCTAAGAAATCCAAGATGGATTTGTTCACAACTCACACAAAACTAAAAATAATCCAAGATGGATTTGTTCACAACTCACCTGAAACTTAAAATATTTTCTCCTCTTCCTCAAAAGGCACCATGCACAGCACCCAGACAAAAAAGTGTCTCTCACCTCTGTCAAAACCTCCCCTGCCCCTCATGCCACCTAGGATGATCCATTCTCACCCATTCTTTCAACCAACATGTACTGAGTATCCACTGTATTCCTGGCATTCCAAAAATAAGGCTACCTGAAGAAGGGGTCAAGCAAAGTCTCTGTTCCTGAGAAGTTTAAATTTTAGCAGTGGAGATGTAGATGTTGAACTTCCCAATTTTCTTAACCAATAGTATATCTTCTAAAATAAATGAATAAAAATGCTTCCCTCTTCTTTCACTCAGATTTTGTGTAACAAAGGTTTCTGTGTTGACTTGGAATATGCAGAATTCCTCCAGGTGAAAATGTTGCCATGAATTTTTTTAAGTGAGGAAAGAATTGCAAACAGCCATTATGGAACTATTTCTCATGTCATCAACTCCAAATATAAAAATTCGACATTGACATAGAATTTACAATAATATGCTATATATTGGATATTTGCATATATGTGTGCATGTTTATATGTGTGCATGTGTGTGTGCCAAATAAATGACACAGTTTCTATGTGAGACTATATGAGATAGAATTTCAAAAAAGGAGAGAGCTCTCAACTGAGTAAAAACAGGTGTCTTGGAAAAGGTAGACTTGGAAAGATGAGTGTGATTTGGGTTTGGATGTAACATTGTAAGTAGGAAGAACCTTATGAGCAAATGCAGAGAATTAAAAAAAAATGAGGAAAGGCCAGTAGACTAGCAGGCCATGTGGCTGTCCTGGAGGACCTGTACAGACAAGGCTGGAGGCAAGCAAGACTATATGACTAACATGGACCTCACTGGGAGTGGTCATTTTTTGAATAATCCATAAATTATTTCACATTATGTCCTTAGAGCAACAGTTGGATGTTGAATGTTGTGGGGAAAAGGAAGAGTATGGGGGTCACTGAAACTCAGAACTGGAAGGTAAATAAAGGTCATGTAATCCTCCCATCTGTTAAACCTTTATTTTAACAGAGCAGGGATTATAGCCCCAGAGTCCTGATATTTTTTGCTGCTCCCTTCCCCTTGCTTTTTAAGATTGCATTACTGTCTTAATTAAATATTAAACTGATAAGATGGGCAGAAATAGGAGATGATTGGGGTGGGGAGAGGAAGAAGTTTCTACTAGAAATGTATTTCAGCTGCCTAAGCTATATCAAATTTTAATGTGACAGTGCCCTGAAAGTCAAGTGTTAGGGATAGAGAGTTCAGATAAAAATAATAATCATCACAATAACAATACATTATGTATGTATATGTGTTGTATGTGTACAACCTACATGTCTAAATTGAGCTGATGTTGAGACAAGATAGAGGGAAGAGGCTTCCAGGCTTGAAGCCCAGTCGGCAAGTTCCTGTCACAGAGGAAGTTCTCAGGCAAAAGTTATTAAAGGAAGGAATGAAAATGTGGTAAGAAGAGAGATGGTAGTGCCAGTTTTCCTTCGTCCATTCTAGTCTTCACATTCTGCATCCCATTTCTTTGTTATTATTATCAAGGAAAACTTGATGCAATTTTGAATAACCAAGTTTTTACCACTTGCCACATACCTCTGAGTGTAACTGTGGTAGACTGGGACAATAACTCAGAATTCCAAGCTTTCCTGTGCCTTAGTATATCTAAGTAAAATGTGACAATCCACACAGTGGATTTCAATGGATATAATGGGAAAATAGCAGTATTGAGATTAGGTAGGTCCCTAGTGCCATAGTCTCAAGGCTCTGTCTCTACGATGTGCATAGTCACAAAGGGAAGTATGATGGGGCCCAGGGTAAAAGATACTCCTGACCCAGAAGTCAAACATCTCTTGATCAAACTCAGGTCACTTTCCACAACCACTCTCAGCACTCAAGTCCTATTCCCACAAGTGTAGAAGCACACCTAGCTAAAACAACCCATAATTTAACTCTTCTTAGAAGACAAGAATCTGAGAGCAGGGTCACTCCCCAGATGTGTAGATCCCAAGGCAAAACACTGCCTATATTCCCCTTCACTGTGCACCCCTCATCACCACCATCTCACTTCTTGTATTAATTGTATCTCAAATAAAAAAATTAACAACAATGGTACCTCTGAAGAAGAAGAAAAGTCACAAGTTGAAGAGGTGGAAGAGGGTAAAAATTGAAATAGAGATTGTAGCTCATGGAGGTATAACTGAGCCTACAATTATTTTTCACATTAGCTGGGGCATCATGTGTTTCTGGAGTAATGACCCATCAACCAGCAGCAACATGGGGCTTCCTCACCCCTTCTCCAGAGCAATAATTCAATTAAACCTATTAACTATGACAAAAAGACCTATCTCAGACATGCAGGTAGTTTGGGTAAGTTCATACTTTCCAAATTATCAGTCTGGTTGTATTATAATGGATTTAGCACAGATTTCAGCTCATTGTTAAATCCAACACTTCATAGAGCCATTTAAAACAGAAAATAAAAGAATTAAGTGTTGGGATAGAAAAGAAACATTCACAAAAACTCAAGAGGGACTCACATTTATTAAATTAATTGCACAGGTAAACGATGGAAAACGAGGAGAGAGAGAAAGGACATTTCCCTAGATGCAAAATGTCTAAAAGAGGCCTGGACCTGGACCCTCAAACCTAAAATAACTCTCTATTCCTTGGATTCTGTGACCAAAAGGTAACTTTTCTGGCTTAGTATTTATAACTGAACTCTCCAGTGGGAAATATTGAAAAGAAAACAAATACAGTGGACCTATTTAGACCTTTCTGGTAAGAACCAAGCTGGAGAAGAGAAGGGAAGGGGCTGTTTATCTTGACAGAGAATTTCTTTAGCAGAACATGGAAAATATTATCTTCTTCAAATATGGTTAATAGTCACCGGCAACACAAAGAGTAGTTTCAGTAGCTTAACGTCAACATGGGGTGACTGAGAGAGCTAACTGTGCCCTAGCAGTTGAAACATGTTCTAAGTCATGGCCATGTATTGTAAAGGGACAGTGTTGTTGCTGAGTGTGTAAAAACATCATGAGCTAATGCACTTTCCACCAAGGAATATGTTGTCATCTACTTAGTAGGTAATATAGACTTACCTAACCAAAAATGAGGGAAGCAGCAATTTTTTAACACATCCTCAGAATGCCTTTAAAGACCCAGCTGCTCACTTATCATCAGAAAAATGCAAATCAAAACCACACTGAGATACCACCTAACCTCAGTAAGAATGACCATCATTAATAAAACAAACAACAGATGCTGGCAAGGATGTGGGGAAAAAGGAACGCTTTTACACTTCTGGTGTGAATGCAAACTAATGCAACCTCTTTGGAAGACCAGTGTGGTGATTTCTGA
>NW_006968578.1:0-667 GCF_000164805.1 Carlito syrichta | reverse complement strand
TTCCTAGCCAGCTTGCTAGTTAAGGAGTTCTAGCTAGTCAGCTAGCTAGTCAGCTTGAATAGTTAATTCAGCTAGCCAGATAACTACCCAGTTACCTAGCTAGTTAAGTCAGCTAGCTAGACAGCTAGATATCTTTGTTTGCTAGCTAGTTATGTCAGTTAGATAGCCAGCTAGCTAGTCAGCTAGCTAGTTAAATCAGCTAGCATATCACTTAGTTACTTAGCTAACTAGTCGGCTAGCAACTCAGTTAGCTCATAAGCTATCTAGTGAGCTTCCAATTTAGTCAGCTGGGTAAGACAGCTATCTAGCTAGTTAGCTATAGGGTTAAGTCAGCAGGTTGAGTTAGGTTGTTAGCTAGTTAACTAACTGGTTAATTCAGCGGGTTGAGTCAGCTAGCTAGTTAGAAAATGGGTTGAATCAGCTACTTGACGAGGTTAGCTAGCTAGTTAGCTAACAAGTTAAGTCAGCTGGATGGTCAGCTAGATAGTTAGCTAATGAGATAAGTCAACTGGTTGATTCAGCTAGCCAGCTCATTAGCTAATGAGATAAGTCAGATGATTCTCACCTAGTTAGCACGTTAGATAGTGATTAATCTAACTCATTGTCTAGCTGGTTAAGTCAGTTAGCTAGCAAGGCAGCTAACTATTCAAGTAAGCTTGTTTTCTAG
>NW_006968577.1:0-741 GCF_000164805.1 Carlito syrichta | reverse complement strand
TCTTTATAATAAAGTTTAAAGTCTGGGAACATGCTACCTCCTGCTTTTTGTGTGTGTTTGTTTTTTTGTTTTGTTCTGTTTTTGTTGTTGTTGTTGTTACTTTTTTGCTGAGGATTGTTTTGGCAATTTGTGGTTGTTTATGTTTCCATATGAATTCCTGTGTTGCCATTTCCAGTTCTGAGAAGAATGCTGCTGATAATTTAATAGCTATTGCATTAAATTTGTAGATTCTCTTGGGTAAGATGGACATCTTAACTATGTTGATTCTTCCAATCCATGATCATGGAATATTTTTCCACTTGTGTCATCTTTGATTTCTTTGAGTAGTGTTTTGTAGTTTTTATTGTAAAGGTCTTTCACATCTCTGGTTAGGAACATGTCAAATTATTTCATTTTTAGTGTGTGGCTATTGTGAAGGGGGTTGTGTTTTTATTGGTGTTGTATAGATATGTGACTGTCTTTTGCACATTTATTTTATAGCATGAGACTTTGCCAAAGTTCTTTATCAGTACAAGGAGATTTTTGACAGATTTTCTTGGGTTTTCAAGGTATAGCATCATGTTGTCAGCAAAGAGGATAACTTGACTTCCTCGTTTTCCTGTTTGGATACCCCTGATATCCTTCTCTTTTCTGATTGCTCTAGCTAGAACTTCCAAAGCTATGTTGAAAAGGAGAGGTGAGAGTGGGCATCCTTGTCTTCCACTTTTCAGGGGAATATGGTTCTAATTTCTTTCTGTTTAG
>NW_006968576.1:0-728 GCF_000164805.1 Carlito syrichta | reverse complement strand
TCAAAGTACAGAACATTCTTTGGGTGGGCAGGCAGGAATTGGGGTTTGGGTTTGGAATGTTCCACATTTGGGGGAGGTTTGTGAAGGGGAAACCAGGAATCTTGGATTCCAGTTCTCAAAGAACATTATGGACGTCTTTCTCTTGATATCCAAAAAACTGGAATTCTTAGTCTACAGGTACTATCTCAGCATACTGCAGAGTGAAGCAGGAGGCTTTGTAGTTGAGTTCGTCATATACAGGAAACTACACGTTATAATGGTAAGGGAGTATAAGGAATCTTCCTTATATGAGTCCTCAGTCCCAAAACTCCAGGCCGTCCTCCTAAGTGGTAACCACAAATCAGATTTTTGAAGTAGGAATCTGCGTAATGGGAGTCTTCACATATAGGAAACTTCAATGCCTATTGCTAAGTAAGAATAAAGAATCTGTGATACGCGGGTCTTCATTTCCAACAAAGCTTAAGGTCATCTTGCTATGGGCTAAACACGAATCATGGTGTTTTCGAGCATGAATCTGGAAAATGGAGTCCTTATTTACAGGCAACTACATATCCTTTAGCTACGAAAGAATAAGGAATTTGGGTTATACGAGTCCTCAATCCCAAAAATCTACAGAGCATCTTGGAAATTTCTAAAAAGAATCAGAGTTTCAAAGCAGGATGTATCTAATGAGTGTCCAAATATACAGGAAAATTCACTGCTCCTTACCAAGGAAGAAAAAGAATTGG
>NW_006968575.1:0-892 GCF_000164805.1 Carlito syrichta | reverse complement strand
GACTGGTGTATTGTGGCTCAAGAAGATGTGACAGCTCTGGAAGATACAAGTTATAAACTGGGCAATGTCCATGTGGTGCTAATTCTGCAGGCTTGCAGACAGCAAGAGCTGTGAAGGATTGGTAGCCTTCACTCAGATTTCAAAAGATGACAACACAAACCAGGAATCTCAGTCAAAGACATTGCAGGAGCAGAACCACCATAGAAAGCTCCTACTAGAGCAAATGTTGAGCATAAATGTGGGGTTGGAAGGACCATGGAGAGCTTCCACTAGAGTAATGCCTAGTGGAAGCTTCGTCATAGGACTGCCAATAAGATCTCAATCTACAGAGCTTCTAGGGTGCAATGCCAGCCTGAGAGAGTTGGGTGAACTAAACCCAGCAAAGTTATAATGCTGAGACTACTTGAGGCCTCAGAGACCTTTGGAGACCTCAGAGTGCAGTGGATACTGGACATGAAGTTAAAGAAGGTTCTTCTGCAGTCTTAAGACCCAATGGCTGCTCTCTTGGGCCTCAGATTTCCATAAGGCCTGTTACCCCTTTCTTTCTTTCTTTCTTTCTTTCTTTCTTTCTTTCTTTCTTTCTTTCTTTCTGTTTGTTTGTTTTGAACTGGAGTCTCACTCTGTCACCCATGCTGGAGTGCAGTGGCATGCTCAGGGCCACCACAGCCTTGACCAGCTGGGTTCAGGTGATCCTTCTGCCTCAGCCTTCCAAGTAGATGGAACTAAAGGTGTGTGCTTTCACCCAGCTTATTTATCTTTCATTTACTGCAGAGACGATGTCTCACCATTTTGCCCAGGCTGTTCTCAAACTTGCAGACTTAGGGAATCCTCTTGCCTCGGGCTCCCAAAGTGCTGGGATTATAGGGCCTGAGCCACTGCACCTGGCTGCACA
>NW_006968574.1:0-710 GCF_000164805.1 Carlito syrichta | reverse complement strand
TTATAAAAAATTGTGTATTTATTTTACATGCTTAAACTGTCACCTTCAAAGTACTCTCAGTTTGATGCAATACCCCTATCCAGAAGCTTTTGCCATCACCCAGTTTTGAATTTGTCATTTGTGATACTTTTTAGTGCTGCCATTTTTTGTTTCATCTCTTTCATATCAGCAAAACATTTCCTTTGAGGACTTTCTTCATCCAGAGAAACCAAAAAAAAATGGTCACTTGAGGAAGGACCAGGTATAGAGGGAGGGTGGGGTATGTGGGCCATGCAGTTTTTGGTCAAAAACTGCTGAACATTCAGCACAGTGTGGCAGGTGCGCTCATAAATCACCCATAATGAATTATGCAATTGTGTTGAAAGAATCCCCCCACCCCCCAAAAAAATCAGTAAAACTGAACCCAGCCTCTCACAATAATGCTAGCTAGTACACTTATGCTGACAGGTTTCCAAAACATTTACCTAAAGGGAGAAACCTATTCTACAAGGGGCCTAGCATCCAAAAAGATAATTATGGCTTTTTTTTAGTCTCTCCTTATACATTCAAATAAGGGATATAGACATTAAAACCCATGGGGACAGATGTGAACAGGAAAATAGAGGGAGCATGAACAGACTGAGAGGTTCAGGTAAGATCTCTTTGGGAAAATGGCCTTTAATTTGAAGGTTTAAGTTAGGAATTTGAGAGTATCAGGCAAAGCAGAGGAG
>NW_006968573.1:0-504 GCF_000164805.1 Carlito syrichta | reverse complement strand
AATATGCTATATATTGGATATTTGCATATATGTGTGCATATTTATATGTATGCGTGTGTGTGTGCCAAATAAATGACAGTTTTTTATGTGAGACTATATGAGATAGAATTTCAGAAAAGGAGAGAGCTCTCAACTGAGTAAAAAAAGGTGTCTTGGAAAAGGTAGACTTGGAAAGATGAGTGTGATTTGGGTTTGGATGTAACATTGTAAGTAGGAAGAACCTTATGAGCAAACACAGAGAATTAAAAAAAAAATGAGGAAAGGCCAGTAGACTAGCAGGCCATGTGGCTGTCCTGGAGGACCTGTACAGACAAGGTTGGAGGCAAGCAAGGCGATATGACTAACATGGACCTCACTGGGAGTGGTCATTTTTTGAATAATCCATAAATTATTTCACACTATGTCCTTAGAGCAACAGTTGGATGTTGAATGTTGTGGGGAAAAGGAAGAGTATAGGGGTCACTGAAACTCAGAACTGGAAGGTAAATAAAGGTCATGTAATCC
>NW_006968572.1:0-690 GCF_000164805.1 Carlito syrichta | reverse complement strand
CAAATCTTGACCAGAGTGACATTTTTTTGTTTCCCAGATGAAAAAAGTCCTCAAAGGAAAATGTTTTTGCAATGTGGAAGAGGTGAAACAAAAAATGAAGCACTAAAAGGAATTGAAATCAGTGAGTTCAAAAACTGTTTTGGGCAATGGAAAAAGTGTCTTGATTGGTGTATTGAATCAAACAAAGAGCACTTTAAAGGTGACTGAAGTTGTTGAAGGTAACTGCCAGGGGTGGAAGGAGCACAACTTATCAACATACCTGCATACCTGCATAATTAATATCTGTATACCTAACCCTGAATTGTACCCCACATCTTTAAAATTTAAAAAAAAAGAAAAGAAAGGAGACTAAAGTTTAAATATGTAAGAATAAATACACATAAATATGTAATAAATACAACATGTAGGGATAAATACATTTATAAATAATCCAACTTTGGGGGTCCCCACTTGTTCAACACATTGTTGTGAACCATAGTCATCTTACTCTATTATGAAATATTAGACTTATTCCTTTTATCTAATTATATATTTTTTACCCTTTAACTGATCCTTCTTCTTCTTCTTCTCCTTCTCCTTCTCCTTCTCCGTCTACTTCTCCTTCTTCTTCTTCTTTTTGAGTCAGGGTGTCACTCTGTCACCCATGCTGGAGTGCAGTGGCATGCTCACGGCCACTACAGCCTTGACCTG
>NW_006968571.1:0-838 GCF_000164805.1 Carlito syrichta | reverse complement strand
CCCCAGGCCCCAGCCTGGGACACAGGGCCAGACCCTGTCTCCAAAAACATCAGAAACATACACAGATTCTCAAATGCGTATGGTGTGTACACAGGGCGACTGAATTTAGAGCCAGGAAAAATGGGATTGGATGGGAAGAAATGTTCCTAGGTGAGGGAGGTGTCCCTGGCCTTTCTTGGTGGAACTCCCACACCAAAGCGGAGTCAGCCATTTATGGGGGTTGGGACTGGAAGGTGCCGAGTTTGGGGGACCCTCATATGTGGGGGTGATGGGGGGAATTACTGAGGGCAGAAGGTTTGAAGGAAAATGAATTTTCCTCTTCTTTCTTTCTTTCTTTCTTTCTTTCTTTCTTTCTTTCTTTCTTTCTTTCTTTCTGTCTTTCTTTCTTTGTTTCTTTTCTTTCCTTACTAGGTTTCACAGGCTGCTCTCAATCCACCCACCTTGGTCCATCTTCTCGTTCTGCGCCTCCCAAACTGCTGAGATCACAGGCTTTCAATTTGATCGACATGACACTGTTCCTGTGTGTCCTTGAGCTCTGTGCTGGAGTCGATCCTCCCACTGAGGCCTGACCTCACCCACAGACTGGCGTGGTGGCACATGGCTGAAATTGCATTGTTCTGGGAGGCCGAGGAAGGAGAATGGCTGAAGCCCAGAAGCACAAGGCCAGACTCTGCCATGCATGGTGACACTGTCTCTGCACTCATCCAAACAGGGAGTCTGGGTTCGAGCTATAGGTCATCTGTGCCACTCTGGAGGCTGAGGTGGGAGCATCAACAGAGCTTGTGATATCGTGGCTGGCAGTGAATGTCAGTCGTTTCTCTGGGCCCCATCCTGGGCC
>NW_006968570.1:0-572 GCF_000164805.1 Carlito syrichta | reverse complement strand
CGATTACTCCCATTACCCAGATTCCTTTTCAAAAAACCGGATTCTTGGTTACCTCTTAGAAAAGTCGCCCAGTGGAATTTTGGGATTGAGGACTAGTGCAACCAAAATTCCTTGTTCTTCCTTAGGAAGAGGCCATGTAGTTTCCTGTATATGGAGACTCCCATTACCCAGATTCCTGCTTCATTCTCAGCAAGTCACTGAGACATTTCGTGGTGACATAGAATTCCAGTTGTTTGAATATCAAGAGAAAGACTCCCATTAGGTTCTTGGGGAACTGGAATCCAAGATTCCTTTTGCCCCTTAACAAGAGCACCCCAATGTCCCAATTCCCACCAGCCCGACTACAAGAAATTTATGTAGTTGAAGTAACCTGATCGAGGGATTTTGTACCAATATGCCATTTGATTCCTGGGGTACCTGATTATGGTTGTAGATGTTCCTAGGACACTAAAGGAATTGTAGGGCCAGATCCTCGATTACAACTATCAAGAGGACCACAAAGTTCCTGGAGATATCTAATGACAGATTTAGGTTACCCACGGAGCAAGTAGCTCTGAAAAATGTAGTGACCT
>NW_006968569.1:0-856 GCF_000164805.1 Carlito syrichta | reverse complement strand
TCTCGTAACTTATAACCAAGTGAAAGAAAGCATTCTTGATGTGCTTCAGAGTTTAACCCTTACATATGTTAAAAAAGGCCCAAACAACATAGTGGAAAATGAAAAAATAAACCATGACATTTCCAGATTAACTGTGATTCTTCACATAAACATGCAATCTTCTTCTTCCATGACTTCACAGAATTTCTTCAGCTGTATCAACAGCAAAGACGGAAGACAGAAGGGCCTCAGCTGCCCGGACTCGCTTTGCGGCCGGGGGTCCTCAACACACTTTGACTTTGTCAATCAGGTGGGCCTCCAAGGCTGGCTCCCAACAAATATATACATTCTCAGTGAAAGTAAGAGTTGCTGTTAACAGTTTACTGTGTGCCAAAAAATGTGCCAAGCACCTTTTATGCATTATTTCATTTAATCCTATTATAACCTTATGAAGTTTAGATACTGTTTTTTAATCTTTATGATGCAGTTGAGGAAACTGAAGATTAAGTAGATAAGTTATGTGGCTGGTCCAGAATTTGAACTTACATGGTAAATCTGAATCCTTCTTTAGTATGAAATTTAAAAATTTTATAATAATCATAACAATAGATTGAGAAGATCTGTTGTTCACCTGTTATCATCTGACCATTATAGTTGTTTATTGATTAAGTGATTACATCTCAAAAACATCAAGAACTTGCAGTGTTTTTCTTATCAAAATAGGTATACAAAGTTATTAATGGAGATGTCATATGTTTGATGAGGATTGAATTGAGAAGAAATTCTTGTGTTCAACTTTTCTCACAAGGCATTGATAACATAATAGAAGTTTTTATGGGCATCCTTTTTAGTGACAGTAAGCATAATAGTGAACTCC
>NW_006968568.1:0-1170 GCF_000164805.1 Carlito syrichta | reverse complement strand
CATTTCATTCTCTGTTCTGATCCACTGGCCTATGGACCTATTCTTATACCAATACCAGGCTGTGTTGATTACTGTAAACATAGAGTAAACTTTGAAGTCTGGAACTGGGATAGCTCCTGCTTTGTTTCTTTTGATAAGATTCTTTTAGCAATTCACGATTGTTTCTGGTTTCATATGAATTCTTTACTGCAATCTCCAGATCTGGGAAGATGATGTTAACTTAAAGGTTATTTCACTGAATCTGTAGATTGAGTAAAAGGCTAATTTTTACATTAAAAGACATAAATAAAGTCACAGAAACAAGCATGTCAAATTGTCATTAATGACATCAGCCTCAGAACTTTGACATCATAATGGGAGGTTCCTTGACTACTGAGCAATCCTTAGGCTTCAAGCACTTGTGTACAGTCCTGTGCCAAATGCAGTAGACATGGTGGATTTCATTCCCAAGAAGTGTTCACACCTACCCAAAAATTTATCAGGGATAAGTCACAATTCAAGAATCCTCTAAATGAGGTAGTCTTTTTTCTTTTTAAAGTAGTGTATATTGAGAGGACTGAGAATCTCTCAAACTGAGAGGGGACTTCAGGGTGTTGGCCAAGAAGTAGTCTTTTATTAGTATGGTCATGGAGTCATGTTGAGGCTTGGTTATAGAACAACCAAACAGTATTTTAGCACTTACTTTAGTTTAGAAAATTTTGGATGTTTTTAGTATTGTGCGATAGCGTTTGAGCAGTGTTTCACACAGGAGTTGAACATTGCTTTTGCTAAGATCATAATCAATTTTCCAGAATTTTCAATTAAATAAATTTTTATACTAATGCAGAGTCCAAATACTTACTACTTTGTAAATGTCCATGTTATTTTGTTTTATAAATATTTGGCCCCAAATTCTCTTTATCTGTGTGCCTCATTTTAAATGCTTCGTGATTAAAAGTATCACATTAATTGGATAATTTGTTGCAGAGAACAGCATTATGTCTTTAGTGGAGAAAATACTAAGGGATTCAATGGAAATACTCTTTTAAAAATATAACTTTGGTTAAAATATAAAGGTAATGTGATTTTATATTTCCTTAAATTGTATATGGGAAACTTTTCTCTAAAGATTGCACATCTGTAACATTTAATTAAACTTAACAGGCAGAAAATACAGAGTGCACCATGAAA
>NW_006968567.1:0-829 GCF_000164805.1 Carlito syrichta | reverse complement strand
ATTTTCAGATGGTTTGTGTCAGTGGTTTTAAAAAGGGTATGAAGGTACTTTGCTTAAATTCATTTTCTCTGATACAGGAAGTTGAACTTCTTTTCAGATTTTATTATGTATCTGGTCCTGCTCTTCTGTGTATATCTTGTTTACTTATTTGTGGCTTTCTTATTGTTTTGCATGAAAACTTTAAAAATTCTACACACTAACTAACCTTTTGGCTGTATATCCTTGGAAAATATTTTCTAAGCCGGGATCAGTGGCTCAGCCTGTAATCCGTGTCTTTGGGAGGCTGAGGTGAGTGGATTGCCTGAGCCCACGGGTTCGAGATTCACCTGGGCAGCGAGACCTCATCTCTACAATAAATAAAAAAATCAGCCGGGCGCGGTAGCGCATGCCTGTAATTCCGGCTACTTGGAAGGCTGAAGCAGAAGGATCGCTGGAGCCCAGCAGGTCGAGTCTGTGGTGGCCGGGAGCGGCCACTGCAGTTCAGTCTGGGCGACCGAGTGAGACTCCAACTCAAAAAAAAAAAAAAATATTTTCTACACCTGCATTTATCTTTTAATGTTGCTTTTAGTGAATAGGATATCTTAAAATTAATATGCTATAATTGAAACATTTTCCCCTTTGTTTGCATTTTGAAACATTGCATGAGAAATTCTTCTTAAGCTCCAAAGCCATAAAAATATTTTATTATATTTTCTTCTAAATATTGAAAAGACTTTATTTTCTTATATAGTTTTTCACTCATCAGGAATTAATTTTTGTATATGATGTAAGTAGGGAACTTTAAAAAAAATAGAAAACCAGTTCTCTTAAAACCACTAATTAATAGCTA
>NW_006968566.1:0-735 GCF_000164805.1 Carlito syrichta | reverse complement strand
CACTCCTCGGAGAGGAGAGCCGGCAGGAACCCCACCAGGGAGTCTTGGGAACTTTCGTATCATAGCGGGGGAAGCCATTGGAGTGGTTGATGCTGAAAGATGCCAAACTTGTGGGACTTTCACATTTTGGGGTGGAGAAGGACTAGGGCAGAATATTTGCAGCAGAATGGTTTTCTTTCTTTCTTTCTTTCTTTCTTTCTTTCTTTCTTTCTTTCTTTCTTTCTTTCTTTCTCTCTCTCTCTCTCTCTCTCTCTTTCTTTCTTCCTCCCTTCCTTCTTCCTTCCTTCCTTCCTGCCGACCTTGGGAGACCCTCACATGTGGGGGCATGGGGGGAAGGACTGATGGCAGAAGTTTTGCAGGACAATGGATTTCTTTCTTTCTTTCTTTTTCTTTCTTTCTTTCTTTCTTTTTCTTTCTTTCTTTCTTTCTTTCTTCTTTCTTTTTTCTTTTCTTTTCTTTCCTCACTAGGTTGCCCATGCTGCTCTCAAACTGCCAACCTCGGGCCATCCTCAAAGACTGGGCTTCCCAAACTGCTGCAATCACAGGTTTTCCATTTTATTGACATCCTGGTCTTCCTTCCTGGTCTTGAACTGAGGGCCAGAGGCGATCTTCCTGCCGAGGCCTGCCCTCACCCAAGGTTTTCTGGGTTTTGTTTGGAGTCGAGGTGGGGACTTGCTATGGTTTCCAGCCTGATCACATGCTCCCAATTCCGTCCATCTTTCCATCTCGGCCTCC
>NW_006968565.1:0-808 GCF_000164805.1 Carlito syrichta | reverse complement strand
AGTTACTTGGTCTTCTTTCTAAAGTGTTCCTGTTTGACTAGCCCTCAACTGTGATATGTGCCCCAGTGACTTGACTTTCTGCTAATGGAAGGTCCAGTGACTGGTCTTCTGTCTGATGGTTGCCTCTGTGACTGGCAATTCTCTTGACATGTGACACACTGGTTGTGACTTCTCTGTGAAGGGTGCTTCAGTGACTAGCCTTCATCCATAATGGATACCCTAGTGACTAGCTTTCCTCTGTCCTCTGTGATGGGTACACCACTGACTGACTGTCTTCTGTTATGGTGCCTCAGTGACTGTACTACCTCTGTGACTGGTGTACCAGTATCAGAACTTCCTTTGTGATTTGAACCCCAATGACTAGGCCTTCTCCATAATTGGTGCACCAGTGACTTGCCCACCTCCATTATGGGTGTCCCAGGGACTGGGCCTCCTCTATGATTGGTACACAAATGAGTGGACCTCACCAATAATGGTTGTTCCAGTGACTAGCCCTCTTGAGTATCCCACCACAGTTTTTACATCCTAATGACTAGAAGTCCTCTGTGATGGATGTCACAGTGACTGACTCTTCTATGTGATAAGTGATCCTGTGACTGAGCCTCTCCAGTATGGGTTCCTCAGTAACTCACCCTCCTCAATGATGGTTGCCCCAGTGACTGGCCCTCTTCTCTGAAAAATACCCCAGTGACCTACTCTCTTCTGTAATGGGTGTCCCACTGTTTCACTTTCCTTTGTGATTGCTGCTCCACTGACTAGGTCTCTTACATAATAGGTCTATCAGTGACTCTTCGTCTTCCATTCTGGG
>NW_006968564.1:0-755 GCF_000164805.1 Carlito syrichta | reverse complement strand
CATTTCTAATGTTGCTGGTGTTTAGAAAGGCAATGACTTATATAGAGTATAGAGTTTTAGTCTGGGTGTGTATTTGAAAATCTTGATTTAAGTTTCTAGGTTTTCTCTGAAAGACGGCCTCAATCCATTCCTCCACCCCATGAAATCAGCACTGAAAATAGTTTTCTAACTCAAAGTTCAACAGTTAGTGGTGGGTACATGGCTCAGTTTCAGAATAATCTAATTTATCACTGTGGTTATTTGAATCCTAGAAAATGGTATAAATGTGGAATTAGAATGTCATTGCACACATGCTTCAAAAGGTTGTATACTAGGAATATAGCATGGCCCTTTGGAAATAGTACAGGAAAAAGCTTTAACATTTTTTTCAGTGGCCTTTTTAGTTCTCCTTCACTTAAGACCATCAAAGACCATAGCATCATATTATTTACTGACTAATTACAATAAATTTAGAAAACACAGAAAAGACAAAGAAGGGAACAAGAATCTCCAGTAATTCTACCCTCAAGGCAGACCCACCATTAACTTTTATGCATTTTTATCAGTCAGCTCTTACTGCTTTTTCTCACACATTTGTAGGTTGAAGGAAAGATCATAAATCTAAGCTATTGAGTTGGCTCTGAGTACAAGGAGGCTCCTGTAGGCTATAACTGTCTTCCATCCAGCGATGGCCAAAGCACAAGAGGGGAAACCCTATTTTTGAGTCTGGCCAAATTCCACACACTACTATCCCAATGACCAATGCAAGTCCCTGG
>NW_006968563.1:0-820 GCF_000164805.1 Carlito syrichta | reverse complement strand
CAATGCAACTAATATTTTCCAGTTCTTATTAAACTGAAGCAAAAATCTCTGAGTCAAGATCTCTTAAGGGAAAGAAAAGACAGAGAAAGAGAAGGATTGGTCACTTGGGTGTAATCTTATTAGAATAGGAGTTTCTAAATTTTAAGTGCACGCTAATGAAGCCTATAAACCTATTCTTAGAATTATTTTTTTAAGTGCATAAAATAAAACATATGGGCTTGAAAGGGAAAGCAGTTATATTTAAAGACAGTTGCTGTAGTATACAAAAACTATAATTAAAAAAACACATTTTTGATGTAATATATGTGCATCTTAATTAATGCATTATATTAGAAGTGCTAGCAGCAGTTCTAGTAACTACTGAATTATCAGTTGCTACAAGCATAGACAATATTGTGAGGCATCAGTGACAATTATAATGTAATATAAAAAGTCTGCAAATTCTGTTGGTGACAAAAGTCCCAGTTACTTCTAATATTACTGTGTTTTGCTGCCTACATTTGTAATTAAATGCCAAAGTTCAGTTAGAAAAAGTAATCAGAGTCTTGAGAAACGATAGACATTTTTCTACATCCAAATTCATAAAACAAGGAAATAAGTTCCAAGATTATAAAGAAGAAGAGAAGATGGGTCACATTCTTCTCCCATTTTCTAGTATAAATGACTTCTTTTCACCCCCCCCGGACTTTGAAAAAATAAAGAGTACAAAGAAATAGAGAAACACATTTATACTGACATTCAACAGCCAGGTAGTAACCCCAACACTTGAGAAGGAGGTGAATCGGAGTTGTAGCTTCCTCTTCCTTTGGGATGAAGCACG
>NW_006968562.1:0-686 GCF_000164805.1 Carlito syrichta | reverse complement strand
GGCCACTGCAGCCTCGCCTGCTGGGCTCCGGCGATCCTTCCACTTCAGCCTTCCGAGTAGCCAGAAATACAGGCATGCACTACCACGCCCGGCTGATTTTTTGATTTATTGTAGAGATGAGGTCTCGTTGCCCAGGCGGGTCTCAAACCCGCGGGCTCAGGCAATCCACTCACCTCAGCCTCCCAAAGGCATGGGATTACAGGCTGAGCCACCGAGTCCTTTTTTTAATTTTTAAAAGGATCACCTTAGTTGGGTGAGGTGGCACATGCGTGTCATCCCTGGACATTAGCAAGTAGAGACGAGAGGATTGCCTGAGTTGCTGGTATCCAGTTCAGCCTGGGAAACTAGGCAAGACCTCTACTCTACAATAAATAGAACAATTAGCAGGGCATGGTGGTACATGCCTGTATTTCCAGCTATGTTGTAGGCTAAAGCCTGTAGTTGCAGTTGCTGGGAAGACTGAGACAGAAGGAGTGCCTGAGCCAAGCAGACCGAGGCTGGGGTGTCCATGAACATGTCATTGTTCTCCAATCTGGGCAACAGAGTGAGACTGGCTACTCAAAAAATTATTTAGGTTCCTATTTTTGGATGTAAATTTCAGCCAAATGTGACATTCTTTCTATTTTTTTTTTTTTTTGAACTGTGTTCCCACTCTGTTTCTGAAGCTGGAATGCAGTAGCACACTC
>NW_006968561.1:0-757 GCF_000164805.1 Carlito syrichta | reverse complement strand
TTTTTACCGAGGGTCTGTTTAATGTCTTGTATATGAGGAATCCCTTTCCCCAGAATCCTGTTTGGAAACCCTGATTCTTGTTTTTTCATTAGCAACATGTCATGTACATATTGTGATGGAACAACTGTGTTAAAGATGTTTCTTAGTGTTCCTTAGCAAGAGATCATGTAGATTCTGCAAATGAGGACTGCTATTACCTATGTTCCAGCTTCTAATTCCTCATTCTTTTTTAGCCCACAGCAGTTGGCCTGTTGACTTTAAGGACTGAGGACTGCTATAACCCCGATTCTTTCTCTTCCTTGGCAAGGGGATGTGTATATTCCTGTATATTAAGACTCTAATTAGATACATCCTGCTTCGAAACTCTGCAGATTTTTGGGATTGAGGACTCGTGCAACCCAGATTCCTTATTCTTTCCTAACAAAAGGCCATGTAGTTGCCTGTAAATAAGGACTCCATTTTCCAGATTCATGTTCGAAAACACCAGGATTCTTTTTTAGCCCATAGCAATTTGACTTTAAGCTTTTTGAAATTGAGGACCCGGTAATGCAGATTCCTTATTCTTACTTAGAAATGCGCAGTGAACTTTCCTTTATGTGAGGACTCCAATTACCCAGATTCCTACTTCAAAAACCTGACTCGTGGTTATGTCTTAGGAAGACGGCCTGTAGTTTTTGGGATTGAGGACTCATATAAGGAAGATTCCTTATACTTCCTTAGCAATATGACATGTAGTTTCCTGTATATTACGACCTCC
>NW_006968560.1:0-7871 GCF_000164805.1 Carlito syrichta | reverse complement strand
TCATCTCATCCAGTACCCTGCTTCACATTTGGGGTTTTAAACTTTAAGAATGTAAAGCTTTATTCATTATGCAAAGGAAAAATTATAAATCAAGCAAAATTTATTTTCTGGATTCCCATAACAAATCTTTCCATTCAATCCCCTTCAAATGCTCAATGCCATGGTTACAGAAGGAAATTCAAACGTCACAACCAGACAGACAAATTTGGTACCTCTTCAAAGTATTTCTCAAATGTTTGTCCACTATTTATGTTGAGGGGACGATGAACATCATAAGCTTACACACCTAGAATATAACAAAAATCTTATGTTCATCCAGACCTGTCTTTCACAGGAGATGGTTTAGAAATCATGTGTTAGCAAACATAATACTTCAAAACTTGCTCCTGAAGATGGTTCTAATGTCATTCAGTTTTATAAACGTGTATTACTGTCAGTGGGGTTTTGTGTTTTAAGCTGTATATGTTGTTGAATAGTAATGATAATAGCAGATAACAAGTGGTTACTTAGGTCAAGGAGGCAAAATGCAAATATGGATTTCCTCATGAGGCCTACAAGAACTGTATGTCATAGGCAGCACTGCTCTCAATATTTTATGAAAAGATAAAATGAACCTTGAAAAGGTCGGTGGCTCGGCCTGTAGTCCCAGCACTTTGGGAGGCTGAGGCGAGCGGATTGCCTGAGCCTACGGGGTCGAGACCAGCCAGGGCAACTTGGCGAGAACTTGTCTCTACAAAAAAGCAAACCAAAAAAAAAATTAGCTGAGTGTGGTAGCACGCACCTGTACTTTCGGCTACTTGGAAAGCTGAGGCAGAAGGATCACCGGAGCCCAGCAGGTAGACCCTGGCACAGCCATGAGTGTGCCACTGCACTGCAGCCTGGGAGATGGACTGAGACTCCAATTCAAAAAACAAAAAAAAGAAAAGATTAAGTATCATATTTTTATTTAGTTCTTTATGTATGTATGAGTTAAAGACCTTTAAAAATATTCATTACAATAATATCACATTTTTAAAAATTAACAATCCCTTAGAGTCATCATATATATCATTGTATAGATTTTCCCCATTTGTTTATTATAATTACCTCTTATATTTTTTGGTGTGTTTAAATCAGAATACAAATAGGATTTATATATAGCAGAAATTGGCAAACCTTACCTGTCAAGAACAAGAAATATGTTTTGCAGGTCATTTGTTCTTCTGTCGCAACTACTCAACTTTGCTGCTTACAGGCACAAACACCTATAGACAAGTTGTACTGCAATAAAACTTGATTGACAAAAGCAGGAGGCAGGCCAGTTTTGGCCCATGGACCACGGTGCATCCACCCCTAAAATATGGCTATAGGGTAATATAGTCTCTTTTTTTTTTGTTTTTTTTGTTTTTTGAGTTGGAGTCTCACTCTGTTGCCCAGACTGGAGTGCAGTGGCCGCTCCCGGCCACCGCAGCCTCGGCCTGCTGGGCTCCGGCGATCCTTCCACCTCAGCCTTCCAAGTAACCAGAATTACAGGCATGCGCTACCACGCCCAGCTGATTTTTTGATTTATTGTAGAGATGAGGTCTCACTGCCCAGGCGGGTCTCAAACCCGCGGGCTCAGGCAATCCACTCACCTCAGCCTCCCAAAGGTGTGGGATTACAGGCTGAGCCACCGAGCCCGGCCGTAGTCTCTTTTTTTCTTGAATCTGTATTTATATATTTCTCCAAATTTGCAAACATTTTGGAAATTCTTTTTGCCAAGACAATCTGACTATCATTGTATATTCTACTTTAATGATAAATCTCAGAATTTATTCTGTCATTATAGTTTCTGAGATATTAGTCAAAAAGTCTAGGTACTACATCTGAATCTTTTATTTTATTATTTTTTAATTTTTATTTTAAGATGTGGGGTACAATTCAGGGTTAGGTATACAAATGGTCAACGTATAGGTAAAGTTTGGGTCTCACTTTGGTCCCTATTTCACTTGGTTTGAGATCAGGTACCCTTATTGATTAAATGTGTCCCTCTACTTCCCTGGAAGTTTCCCACTACTGACAATTCCTTTTTTATAGTATTATAATTGTTCAGAGTCCACTTATGAGTGAGAACATGTGGTACTCAGTTTTTTATTTCTGTGATAGATCACTGAGTATTATATACTCTAAGTCCATCCAAGGTGCTGCAAAGTTCATAATTTTGTCCTTCTTTATGGCTGCACAATATTCCATTGTGTATATGTACTTTTTTTAATCCAGTCCACATTCGATGGGTTGTACGGTTGTTTCCATAATTTTGCTATTGTGAATAATGCTGCAATAAAATGCATGTGCAGGTATCTTTTTCATAGACTGGTTTGAGTTCCTCCGGGTATACTCCCAGAATGTGGATTGCCAGGTCATGTGGAGGGTTGATTTTTAGATGTTTTAGGAATCATCACACTATTTTCCACAGAGGTTGTACTTGTTTACACTCCCACCAACAGTGTAGAAGTGTTCCCTTTTCTCCACATTCTCTCTAGCATCTGTTGTTTTTTGAGTTATGGATGATGTCCATCCTGATGAGCTAGATGGTTTCTCAGTGTGGTTTTAATTTGCATTTCTTTGCTGACTGGTGAGGCTGAGCACTTTTTCATGTATCTGTTAGCTGCTCATATATCTTCTTTTGAGAAGTGTCTATTCATATCTTTTGCCCACTTTTTTTCTCTTTTAATTTTTTTATTTTAGAGATGTAGGGTACAAATCAGGGCTAGGTATGCAAATGTTCATTATGCATGTCCCCTTGTTGACGAGGTGTGCCCTCCCTCTGCCAGCAGATTCCCACTACTGCCAATCCCACCTCCTCCCTACTCCCCCAGAAGTTTTCTGCTACTGCTAGTTCTTTTCTTATAGTATTACGATAGTTGTGCAAGGTCCGCTTATGAGTGAGAACATGTGACACTCAGTTCTTTGTTTTTGCGAAAGATCACTCTAAGTCCATCCAGGTTGCTGTGAAGTTCATGATTTTGTTCTTCTTTATGTCTGCATAATATTCCACCGTGTATATGTACCACATTTTTTTTTTACCCAGTCCTTTTTTGATGGGCAGCACAGTTGTTTCCATGTTCTTGTTGCTGTGAACAAGGCTGTGATAAACATATGTGTGCAGGTATCTTTTTCATAGAGTGACCTGAGTTCTTCTGGGTAATATTTCTAGTAGGGGGATTGCAGGGTCTTATTGTCCACTTTTTGATAGGGCTGGTTGGGTCTCTTTTAAGATACAGGCTTATTCTTCCTCTTGGTCTACCTCATTCCTCTTCTCATTATAGCATAATCTATCTGAAGAAGATGAGTTGTTCCTGTCCAATCTGGGTTTTACCAGTTGCATCCTCCTGGTTAATTTAACATATTCCTCTATTTCTTTTGTCCTCAATTTAGCAATTCATTCTAGAGCCTTCAGGTTTGATCTGTTGACAGGACTATCCTTCAGAGGTGACACTGCATTTTAACTGGACGTCCGATTCCGGAGCCCAGGCTCTTTGCCACATCATTTAGTTTACTCAAGGATACTTGTCTAAAAATGTTGTAACCTATAAGTGGCAGGTGTTCTAGCTTACTTTTATTTGTTGCCAGTTGAGCTCGCAGATAGAAGCTTTTCTATCTTATTAAGAGCCATTTCAAACAGGTATTCAGCAATGTGGGAATTTTTAGGGCAATAGTGTATTCTGGGTGAATTTTAAGCCTTGTTTCATTCATACCTAATAGATATTTGAATGACAAACACAGGTAACTAAGAAAACTGCACAAACCTGATAAAATAGGGCTCATTACCAGGAATTTCTCTTGCATTCTTACTAAACAAAAGAAAAGAAAAACTCATGCAGAGAACCCCCTAATCACTATTTTGTCCACTTGAGCACAGTTTGACACAAACCCTAATTCTGCTCTCTCTGATTGAATGATGCTGACAGTCAGTCTTCTTAGATTTTAGATATGATCAAGATATGCACAACTTCAGAAAAGAATATGGTTCCTCTCTCAACTGAAATAGGTCAGCTATTTCTTGCTCAAAGTTATGATTATTTTTCTTTATCTTGTTAAAATGCTTATTTTGTTGCTGTATTTTGCCCTGATGTAAAACATCAGTTTATTTTGAAGTGGGAGTATTATAAACTCAATACAGACTCAGAAATCTTTTTTTTTATAATCAATTTTTTTATGATATTGTGGGGGTACAGATAAGGGTTAGGTATACAAATACATTTCGTTCAGGCACCCTTGTTGATAAGAGGTGTCTCCCCATCCCCAGACAGATATTTGCTACCATTAATCCCATCTTCCCCCCCCATAGGTTCCCACTACTGTCAGTCATTTTCTTATAGTATTACATTGGATGTTCAAGGTCCACTATATGAGTGAGAACATGTGATACTCGGATCTTTCTTTCTGTGAGAGGTCACTCAGTATTATAGACTCTAGTTCCATCCAGGTTGCTGCAAAATTCATGATTTTGTTCTTTTTTATGGCTGCATAGTATTTCATCGTGTATATGAACCACATTTTATTAATCCAGTCCTTTTTTGATGGGCAGCATGGTTGCTTGAGTTCTTGCTATTGTGAACAATGCTGCGATAAACATACGTGTGCAGGTATCTTTTTGATAGAGTGATTCGAGTTCTTCAGGATACATTCCCAGTAGGGGGATTGTGGGAGACTCAGAATCTTTAATTTGCATGTTCTATTTTTATTTTTTAAGGTGTTTTTTTTTGGAGTTGGAGTCTCACTCTGTCGCCCAGACTGGAGTGCAGGGGCCGCTCCCAGCCACTGCAGCCTTGACCTGCTGGCTCCGGCAATCCTTCCGCCTCAGCCTTCCAAGTAGCTGGAACTACAGGCATGCGCTACCATGCCTGGCTAATTTTTGATTTATTGTGAAGATGAGGACTTGCCAAGTATCCCAGGCGGGTCTCAAACCCATGGGCCCAGGTAATCCACTCACCTCAGCCTCCCAAGGTGCGGGATTACAGGCTGAGCCACCAAGCCCAGCTGCATGTTCTATTTTTATTAATGAGTTGCTTAGCTTTTATTTTACTTGACAAGGAAAACACACATCTGAAAAGTAAAAATGCTTCCTGACATAGGTCACAGAGCTTCTTTTTTTTTCTGGCTAATATGCTTTTCTTCCAATTTTTAAAATTTATTTTCATGTAGGATTTTAATCTATTTTGTAAACATTAGGTCTCTGAAGTACTCAATATGAGTATGCATATAATACTCCAAATTCAGAATTCATCCATGCTTATTAATATTCCAAATGCATTATTCATTTTTAATAGCTTGACTACAATATCCCAAAACATGCTGATTAGATAGCAGTATGAACTGAGTCTAAAGGAGAAAAGCATTTCTGTGAAAACACCATTGAAAACTGAGATTTCATTTTTAAATCAACATACTTCTGTTATTTGAGGAAACTCTTTCCTTTTCATACAGAAATATTTTACATTGAAAAAAACATACAGCTTGAGTACATAAAATGTAAATTCAAAACACATTACAGATTTTCCATTTTTAAAGGAAAGTTTTAAAAGTATGGAAACAGTGAAAATGCTGTGTGTGTGTAAAAATTGTTTTGTAATTATGTTTGTAATTTTTTTTAAATGGCATATGTGGGCAATTTTCCTCCTTGGATACATCATCCTTCCTTTTAACTCAACATTGTGTTTTCAAAATCTGCAAATGTTAGTATATAAAGACTTAATTTACTCATTTTAACTGCTATAGAATAGTCATTTTATGTACTAAATCTAGCCATATTTTAAAATAGGTACTTTGTTGTTTCCAATTTTAAGATATTATAATAATGTTAAAATGAACATCCTGGTACAGGTCTTCTTTGTACAGTGGGCTTGCCATATCTTACAGGATACACATTTTTAATTTTATTCAGTGAGGAAGTCCATTTCCCCACATAATTAATCACTAGCTTCTGATATCATCAAGTTAATTTTTAATAATATAGTGTCAATATAATCACTGTGAAACATCTTGTTTTATAAACCACTGAGGGTGAGCATCATTCATGTTGTTTTTCACTTTTTGCTTTTTCAGGGGGTCTTTTTTTGTATTCTAATTAAGCTATGTTTTCATATCTTTAAGCCCATTTCTTGATAGAATTGTTCATCTGTTTATCATAATGATAAAGTATAGACCTTTAGTACTTATCTTTGATTTACCATAAATTTTATAGATTTTTAAGGGAAATACATAAACCTATTTATCATGTCAGTAACTAAAAAACCCCTTCACAAAGACATTTCTTTCTAAGCTGTCTCAGTTTCCAGCATACCAAGGCCTCAGGAACTTGACAGCAAGTGGAAAGGAAGAAGATAAAGCTGTTGGTACTTACTGAGAATATGTCCCAGGAGAAAGAAAAGAAATCCAATGACTCTGCCTATGTCCTTGTTAAGCAGACCTCCTGATATTTGCTAACAGGAGGAAAATGTATCTACTGAACATCCTTAGTTGAAAGCTCCTAAATAAAGAATTACCAACATTAAATAAACTCTGAGTCTATTAGACATTGTTCTTTGAAGATGGATATGCAATCTGTAAACGTCTCTGGATTATAAAAGAGAAGTTTAACAACTTGTATTTCTTTCTGTGTGAGAAATCTTACAAAATAGCCCTTGTGGTCCTCATCTATTATTCTGGGCCAGGGAGATGAGTCTCCCATGGAAAACAAGATCCTGGGGAACCACACAGAGTGTCCTACAACTCTTTCTACTGTCCCTGTGCTCCTTGATTCTAAGTTATCAGTAAAGCTAATCATGAATAAGATCTTTCTGATTCATGGAATTCCATTTGACAATCCAACCGTGGGGGTTTGTTCACAAGTGTTGGCAGCTATTTTGTCAGGGCTAAGCTGAATCTCTGTACTGTCTAGGGTCTACCTAGCTTCTAGATTCTCTCTCTCTCCACCTACCTGATTTTACTTGGCACATCAAGGAAACCATCTTTCTACTGATTTCAGTTTCTTCACGAAATGCTCTCTTTGCCATCTTCCTGCTTACTCACGCCTCAAGACAACTGTTAAATTCTTCTTTTCCTTCCTAGCAAAGGATTCAGGGATGCTCCATTTCAGCCAGGGCCTTGAAGAAAAATTAGATTTTAGCTAGAAAAACAGCACATGGCTTATGAACATGGTAGAGTTATGTTATGCTTTGATTTAATGGGGCCAAGAATTGAGTTGAGTTAATATTCTTTAACATCCACTTAAAATGTAAACTGAACACACATCTCCTTTTGCCACATCACCTTTCTATAAATTAAATGTGTTACTTTGTTAAAATTTTAAAATATTGATAAGCCAGCTTTCAGAGTAAAAACTTTTGGTACTGGCTGATCGGAAGGCTGATTCTGTGAAAATCACATACCATCTCATAGTTAGAAACATACAAACTATTAATAAAATTCATATAAAAATAAAAAATGTATTAAAACTATGGCTAAGGCATTTTACAATGGTATTTACTACTCAGATGCTCTGTAACTATTTGTTTATTAACTGACTATTCCTGCGGATAAGCTACTTGGATTCTGTCTGAAAATGGGGAAAAGGTCATTAAATTAACTTGCTCACAAAATTTTCAACAAAGTCTCAAATGGCATAAAGATTGAGAAATTAAAGTCAATATCCTGATTTTGTTCTCAGTGTTGAATAGTCAATCAATGCGGACCCTTAGAAAATCAATGTCAGCAGGCTATTGGATCCCACAAGAGTTACTTTTTAAAACCAAGGTGATTACATCATAAGATAGTAAATATACAATAATCATGATGAGAAAATTCTGTCATTCCAAAAAATGACATACATAGACTCTTTTTTTACTTTTGGAGTTGGAGTCTCACTCTGT
>NW_006968559.1:0-947 GCF_000164805.1 Carlito syrichta | reverse complement strand
TCTGCGTTCAAATTGACAACTACAGTGTTTTGCACACAAATACTGAAAGTTTTATTCTGCATAAATTGAAACTTGTTGAGATTACAGATCTATATCATTCTTAGAAAACTGACCCTTGAGATTCACTGTACCTAAGTGCTATTGAGAAGGCATAATGCATAATATATCTTAAAAATTTTAGAAAATAAAACAGTATAGTAATTTAATACAGCTTTTTCCATTCTTAAATTTGTGTACATTTTCATGGTGCACTCTGTATTTTCTGCCTGTTAAGTTTAATTAAATGTTACAGATGTGCAATCTTTAGAGAAAAGTTTCCCATATACAATTTAAGGAAATATAAAATCACATTACCTTTATATTTTAACCAAAGTTATATTTTTAAAAGAGTATTTCCATTGAATCCCTTAGTATTTTCTCCACTAAAGACATAATGCTGTTCTCTGCAACAAATTATCCAATTAATGTGATACTTTTAATCACGAAGCATTTAAAATGAGGCACACAGATAAAGAGAATTTGGGGCCAAATATTTATAAAACAAAATAACATGGACATTTACAAAGTAGTAAGTATTTGGACTCTGCATTAGTATAAAAATTTATTTAATTGAAAATTCTGGAAAATTGATTATGATCTTAGCAAAAGCAATGTTCAACTCCTGTGTGAAACACTGCTCAAACGCTATCGCACAATACTAAAAACATCCAAAATTTTCTAAACTAAAGTAAGTGCTAAAATACTGTTTGGTTGTTCTATAACCAAGCCTCAACATGACTCCATGACCATACTAATAAAAGACTACTTCTTGGCCAACACCCTGAAGTCCCCTCTCAGTTTGAGAGATTCTCAGTCCTCTCAATATACACTACTTTAAAAAGAAAAAAGACTACCTCATTTAGAGGATTCTTGAATTGTGACTTATCCCTGATAAATTTTTGGGTAGG
>NW_006968558.1:0-827 GCF_000164805.1 Carlito syrichta | reverse complement strand
GGAACTCCCGCTGCAAAGTGGGGGCAGCCATTGAAGGGAGTGGGATGGAAGGTGCCGAGCTTGGGATACCCTCACATGTTGTGTTGGCAGAGGGAAGGACTGAGGGCCGAAGGTTTGCAACAGAATAGATTCTTTCTTTTCTTTATTGTTTTTCTTTCTTTCTTTTCTTTCTTTCTTTCTTTCTTTCTTTCTTTCTTTCTTTCTTTCTTTCTTCCTTCTTTTTTCCTTCCTTCTTTCCTTTCTCTCTTTGTTTCGTTCATTCTTTCTTTCTTTTTTTCTTTCCTCATTAGTTTGCCCAGGCAGCTCTCACACTACCCAACTCCGGCTATCCTCTCAGCTTACGCCTCCAAAACTGTGGAAATCACCGCCTTTCCATTTGGTCGAAAACCTGGTATTCCTACTTGGTCTTGAACTTTGGGTCAGAGGCAATCCTCCCACTGAGGCCTACCCTCAACTAGTGCTTTTTTTCTTTTTGCTTGGGATCGAGGTGGGGACTTTTTATCATGTCCAGCCTGGTCAGAATCTCCCGGGTTACAGCCGTCTTCCTGTCTCAGCATCTTCGATTGCCAAGGAGAGAGGCGTGAGTCATCTAGCACATTCCACCTCACTGAAGGTTTGAGAATCTGGCCCTCTCGTTTCCCAAGACAACCCCTTGGAGGATTGAGCAGTTCGAACCTGGGGAATGAGGCAAGTGGATGGGTGGTACCCTGGTGGAGACATGCCCGTATGCCAAACTCTCCCACTGGGAAGGGCTCAGTGGGTGATTCAGGCCACACTCTATGAGGTCTCAGGTCATTGGAAGGGAGCCAGTCTCACAGTTGGGCCCC
>NW_006968557.1:0-923 GCF_000164805.1 Carlito syrichta | reverse complement strand
GGGGCTGCTCTGTATGTGCACCTTGGATCCCTCTGTCCTCTGCAGGGTGGGAGACCCTGGACTTGGGACTCTCAGACAGGAGGGTCTGCTGCTTTGGTTCCCCTGTGAGTTCCCAGCAGGGTGAGCCACTGCTCCCTAGGGAGCTGGACCTGGAAGAGACAGAGCAGCCACCATGGACCTTGAGGTAAGATGGGCCTTTCCTGCCCAAGCCACTTGCACCTTTGGTCTCTGGTTTGGCATCTTCCAGGAAAGCCAACCCCTCACAGGGGCCCTCAACACCTCTCAGGTAGCATTCTCATGTACCCACCCCTCCTGGCCCATTTCCTGTGTGCCACTTTAACTGTGCTGGCCTCCCGCTTGAGAAGCAGAGCCTCTGGAGCCCCCACCCCCACCCAGCCTCCACACACCTGGACCAAAGAGTTGGTGATAGGAGGTGGGGCCTTTGGGAGACGATGAGGTCATGAGGTTGGAGACGCATGAATGGGTTTTGTGTCTTTATACAAGACCCCAGAGAGTTCTCTCACAGGAAGACAGTGAGAAGGTGCCAGCTGGGAGTAGAAATTGAGCCCTCAACAGACACTGAGTCTGCCACACTTTGATCTTGGGTTTCAGCCTTCAGGACTGAGAGACATAAGTGTTTATAAGGCACTCCTTGCTTCTGTGTGCCTCACTGAGGTTGTGCATGAGCACTGTTTGTCCTCTCCCTTAATATGGCAGTGTCATGAGAGGGACAATGTGTGACCCACTCCTGAGCATCCTACCTTGTGTGTGCAACTGCCAGTAGAGGACCAGGTGTGGTCGTTAAGCAGGCAGAAAGGAGTGGTCACCCGTTGGATAGGCACAGATGCTAATCCCCACCGGGGTTCTGGCCGTCCAGGTACAACCATGAGCCCAACAAGCCTGAGTGGAGCAGGTGGTGATGC
>NW_006968556.1:0-1066 GCF_000164805.1 Carlito syrichta | reverse complement strand
GAGTCCATCAGGCCAGGGCTGCAATGGACCAGGAGTGAACACTCCTCCAGTCTGAGTGATGGAGTGAGACTTCAACCCAAAAATCAAGGAAAGAAAAGAAGAGCATCCTTTTTGTATGAGTTGGGAATCATTGTGAAGAGACAGAGATCACTAGGGAAGGAGACCTCAGCCTTGGGCATAGAGTTCCGAAAAGATGGTGCATCAGCAGACATTCAGGCTATGGTTTGGGAAGCCAAGGTGGGGGACCACTGGAGCGCGGTAGTTCGAGGCCAGCCTGGGCCATGGAGCGAGACCTCATCTCTCCCCAGAATGCAAATACTCAAGTCGCACATGGTATTGAACACGTTTCCAGCTACAAGGGAGGCGGTATTCTCCCTCTCTGGGCATGCCTTTAAGTGGCCCCACCAACAGCACATGTGAGTCCAGGATAGGCACCGTGTGTTTCACAGTCTTGGAGGCCAAGACAGGAGGCTTCCTGAACCCCAAATTGGGAGACTAGCCAGGCGACATGGACAGAACTCATCCCGGTGAGAGGTCACCAATATCGAGTCAGGTGTGGTGGCCCCTGGAGTCCCAGATGCTAAGAAAGCAAGGCAGGGGAACGAATGAGCCCTTCAGGTCAAGGACCCGGGAGCCACGATCATGCCGCCACACCCCAGTGCGGCCAATGGAGACTCCTGTGACAAAAATGATGCCTCCCACTGGAGTCACGATGGGTGTCCACAGCTCCCCAGGAAAAGGTCCTCATGGGCTGGAGACGATGGAGTGATGGGGAGAGGAAGGGGCCCTCTCCATGCCTGAAGGAGGCAGAACCAGGCAACTGGAACCTGGGATGGCCTTATGGTTGCTGGACTGCCTTGATCATTCAGTGCTCGATGGCCACCCTAGCTCAAGACCATGTGTTCCACAAGCTCACATGCATCTTTGCTGTGGGGCACGACAGTGGAGGGTGGAGGCAGGCCTTCTGGGATGCATGGACAAAGGCACCGGGGTACCTACCGCTCCTCCTGCCAAGATTCCCAGGGTGGACACATTTGCTTCTCCCATGGGCTGCCTCAGGGAAACA
>NW_006968555.1:0-1255 GCF_000164805.1 Carlito syrichta | reverse complement strand
CTCCAACATTGACTTAAAAATTTTCTGCTTAGATAGGTCTTTGCTGACACTTCTAAGGGGCTTCCTCTTTATTTATTTGGGGTGATTTCTTCAAGTTGTGACTACTTATTTCTGCATTTACCATTTTATTGTCTGTTCAAAGTAATAGCTAGAAACTTTCTGAAGGCAGGAAATTTGTCTTTTTAAAAAAATCAATTTTAGAGTCAAATTTTACATGGTAAAACATAGAATTTCCCATGTAAAGTCAAGGATTTACAATACTGGCATTCGTCTGGCTACTTTAAGATATAGGAAGAGTTTTATGCTTGCTTTTGGATGCTGGAGATCATCATACACCAAGAGTTTACAAAGAGGATGTGGAAGAAGTCTTAACAGAAAAAAGGTCACATTTTATTTCTACAGATGTTGCTTCTTCCCGTCCTTTCCTCTGGTATCATGAATGTGAGTGGTTGTACCATTAAGTCAGCAGGGGTTAAAATTCAAGGCAGGTATGTAATGCTGTGCAAATAAATTAGATTTGTGCACTTTAATGATATGTATCCTATGTGACACTGCCCGTTTGAGGATAATCAAGTCATCAGAATGACTCTCCTCCACATCGGTTAAAGGCTCAGTAGTCTAAAGAGCTATAATACTAAGAAGGGCAAGTGCTGGTAACATAGGTACAACATCTCCTCCTTCTCTCTCTTTACTACCAGGCCGCAGTGGCCTGTTGAGGTCGGGCAGGTGGACCAGGAAACAATATTTCCTGATTGAGTGTAGCTTCCACCAACTGTCATTAAGATAACCTTCCGTTCTGCAGTGAAACATCTCGGTGACAGAGAACAAAAGTTCACAGCTCTTGGCAGTTTCTCTTTTGGGCTTTCTTGGCAGCAGTCTATTCTAACTTACAAGAAGCACCTGCTGATGGTTTCTGATGACTAATATCAGCAGGAAGTCCCCATAAGGATATTTCAAGTTCTGAAATGTATGAGGGCATGTGTTATTTGCACAGAACGAAACTAAGCACAAACCTAGGTGGAGGGCTTATACCTGGCCACACTTTAGGAATGTGGTAGCAATGATGTTGGTAGCTGCAGCAGTATTAGCAATAGTAATATTACAGCTGACATTTTGAATATATATATATATTCCAGGCTTTGTATTGCATGTTGATACATGTTATGTATTTACATAACACATATGTTAATGAATATCATATTATCCTTTCAAGAGATCTATGAGAAAACAACTTAAATTATTAAGTTAAATCATT
>NW_006968554.1:0-763 GCF_000164805.1 Carlito syrichta | reverse complement strand
GTGGACTGGGCTGGCCTTTGGTTCCTGGGTTCCAGCCCGTCCTCCCACTTCCCCTGCCAGAGCACTGGGATTCCAGGTGTGGTCTGCTGTGCCTGGCTACTGATTCTTTTTTGACAAAGAATCGAGACCAGCCCAGTGAGTCAGCCTCATCATCCAAGAGCTTTGGGAGGCTGAGACCAGTGGCTGGCCCAAGCATGAAGACCAAGACCTGCCTAGGCAACTCGGTGACACCTTGACTCTACCCACCATCTGAAATGAGCTGGGCGTGGTGGCTTGTGCCTGTCATTTCTGCTCCTTGGAAGGCCGGGGAAAGGCTTAATGGAATCTGGCAGGCTGAGGCTGTGGTGACTGGGAGTGAGCCACTGCCCTCCAGCCTGGACAACAGAGTTAGACACCAACTCAAAAAAAAGGAATAAAGGAAAAAAAGGAGGAGCATCCATTTGTGTATGGAGTTCGGATCATTGTAAACAGACAGATCATTTGGGAATGAGGCCTCAGCCTTGGAACTAGAGTGCCTGAAAGACAGTGAATAGGCAGACAATCGGGCTGTGTCTTTTGGAGGCCAAGGCAGAGGACCACTGGAGCCCGGGATTTCAAGACCAGTCTGGGTCATGTAGCGAGTTTTCATCGGTTCCTGGAATGCAAACACTGGAGTCGAGTGTGGTGGCGCCCATGGTCATGGATACACGGGATGCAGTGGCCTCTTTCCTGGAGCTTTCCTTTGCATCACCTCCACCAACAGAACATGCGAGTCCAGGCTGGG
>NW_006968553.1:0-4323 GCF_000164805.1 Carlito syrichta | reverse complement strand
GAAGAACATACCTTTTCACTGGAAAGAACACATTAAACTGCTATCAACTCTTTATTAGAAGTTGTGTGTCATAGAGGATCAAACAATGAAAAAAAACCACCAGACTGGAAACAATATTCAAACCAGGTCAAAAGAAAATAAAACTTTCCAAATTCATGCATGGCCTTTCTAGGGGCCATCCACCTATGTGTACAAGCCTACTAAGTAAAGCTATAAGATTTCCCACAAACTGTGCTTGTACACATTATCCTATTCAAATACAGAAAAGTTGCTTAGAAAGATGAAAAGATGGCACAGTTCACAGAGCCATCTGCAACACAGTTGTAATAATAAAGCTGTTTCTTCATATCTGGACAATGTAAGTTTTCTTCTCAGGCATAGTGAAAATGTGTACAAGACCAGGTGTCTCCCTGCAGGTAACAGATTCAAGGTAAAGTAGAACAGAGGGCACACCATGTTTCATTGATTATCAGGTCATTGTAAGAGCACCTTAAAAGATGTGAAATCAAGAATCTAAATATATATTGCTGAGTATCTTTTACAAAGCACTAGGACTTCCAGGTTAAACAATTATACAGACTTAAGTGAGACTATTAATATTCCTGGAACACCTTCCAGTAAGTCACTTTCATATTTTGTTCCAAAAAAGACTTGAGGTAGGAATGACAACAATGAAATTATAGATTTTCAAGAAACAGAAAAAAAATTAAATATTGAAAAAAATTCAAATTCAATGACATCTAGAATTTGTTGTAGCTAATTTTTCTTTTAACCTTAGAAATTTCTCTTTGCATTTTCTAAAGAGGGGGCAGAACAAAAATGTTTAAAACATATTTTTAGCAAAATTTGTAACAATTTTATTTAATGTTATAAAAATGCAGATTCTACATGTATTTTGTAAATTATGAAAGAGGATATAATCATGTACCTCTGGAAGTATGCCAGCTCACTGTGGTTTTTGGATAAAATACCTCTAGCCTTTCTTAAAAAAATGTTGCTTTCCTAAATACTAGAGTTTAAGTTTTCAGTAGTTCCAGAAAAATATAACTAATGACCCTTTTTGACAATAAGCATGGAAATTACCCTTTTTAGAAATGTTTATCAGTTATACATTTTTTAAATATTAAAAAAATGTGTTAATCACATTCATTCTAGCAAACATTTAACTACCCAGGATGCTGAGACTCTATCTCCTTTCACAGCTGCGATGCTTTTATTTCTTGTGGCACAGAAATAGTCTCTGAACGAACTCCCGCTATTTCAGCACTTTTTGCAAAATACAATACTTCAACCTGAAAATAAAGAAAATGCTCTTAAGAAGAACTCATAGTCCTTTTCGTTCTGCCCATGCAGAGACGTTTTCTAATTTTTCAAATGTATTACTTTAGTCAAAGACAAATTTTGTAAGTTAAATGAAATCATTCATAAAAAGTTTCATGTCTACAAATATAAATTTTGAAAAACTGTTATGTTTTAAACACAATTCAGACTAATTTCTGGGTGTCTTTTAAGTGTCCCATAGCAGAAATCCTAATTATATATCTTTATAGAAAACATGCTAAGCTTGTCTCTAGTTGACATAAAATTACAGCACCTTTTATAAACACAAGAAATGAACAAATATGAGTCAAGAGATGAATTACCCAAATAAACTAAATGACCAGATTAGTGAAAAAACAGCCCCTTCGTAGCTGTTAAATGAACTTTGATTCCAGTCTACATAACACTGGACCCAGCTGCTGAGATTAAATTATGCAACACAAAAACGTGACATTTATAAAAGCAAGAGTGTTTGAAACCTGGATAACCTGGTATTTCCTAGGACAAACCAGTGCCAACAGTCTGTTATCCCAAGGATCCGACTAAGTAAAACAACTCACCTGTCGCTCACTACAAATTGTTCTCTACAAAATAATCACAGGTTTGCAAATAATCAAGGGTGTGTACATCCATAGGTGAAGCACATTTCTTCACAAGAATTCTTAATTGCATGCCTTTCTTTTAAATTAAAAATTTAGCTTCGCCCAAAAGAATAATCTGACAAAGGGGGGTCCAAAAAAGATCCAGGAGATCCAGTCTGTCCGCGACGCCGTGACCTGGACACCAAGAGTTCACGGAGTACACTTGACTTCTGTTGGGGCGGCTGGAGCAAAGCGTCCTGGAGGGGCCACCACGGTGGTGGCTCTGGAGGTGACTGGTGGTGGCTGTGGCGATGGCAGCTCGGAACCAAAGTCCAGGTCAGTGTGGATGTGTGTTAGGGAGGTCAGGATGGCCAGGCGGAGTCTGTGGAGGGAGGTGGCTAGACAGACACGTCCGGGAGGGCCTCCGCACCAGGCTCACACGCACTCACCCCTTCCCCCTTTACCTGGCACCGCGGCACCATCGCGCCCCGAGTCCCCCTGACCGATTCACGGCCATTGAGTCCGGGACGCCGGGTGACGCAGGGCGCAGGCGCAGCCTGACGGCACAAAGCTGCTCCCTCCCCCGCGCCCGCATGGAGCATGCGCACTGTTTGCTCGGCCCCACTGTCCCTGCCCCTGGTGTTCCCACCCCACCCTGCTCCACAGAAGGTTGTTTTCACTGTGGAACGGTGGAACTGTGGAACGGAGTGGGGATCGTGGTGGCGAGAGCGAGCATTAAGTATGGAAATGGAAAAAGGGCTGACCACGCATGCCCTTCCGGAGAAAGATTATGGTGCAGGAGAGCAGACTCCGGACTCCCTGGGACAGCTGCCACCTGCGTTTGGAACCTGAGCTAATAACTCCAGAGGAATTCAGGCTTTTCCCCTCGCTCCCCTTTAGGCTTCCCCTCAACACTTTTAGCTATCTCGCCATCTGTATCTGATAAGTGTTCCTCAAAGACTTAGAGTATTTGCCTATCAGAACACTGGAACTCTCAGATTTCCACTTTTCCTGTTTACTAGCTCCTCAGTAATTTGTCCGCATATTACCCAATCCACATTCCCAATGTCTTACCATCGAGAACTTTCGGGCTTTACCTTGTTGGCATAGTTGTGTGGGTATGAGGTAAGCGTCCTTCCCCTTGGAGCTCACAGTCCTGGGTGAGAGAAAGTCTTTAATGGAAATGGTGACTCCGGGTACCAAGGGTAATAATACTGGTATATGTATCTTTCATGAGGTGGATGGGAGAAAGTGACTGGGTCACCAGGGGAGTGTGTTCTAGGAAGTCTCATGGCAAGGAGAAGATTGAGCTGAATCTGCTATTACAGTAGCAGCAAATGACAGAGTTGGGGTAGGAAGTGAGGGAATTTCATTTATCTGTGCCAAGTAACAGAGATATAAAGTAGCACGATGCATTCACAAGTCAAGTAGTTGGCCAGGCAGGAGTGACCCCAGTAAAGAAGGAGGCGATTGGGAAGTGAGTCTTGATAAACCAGGTGGAAGACCTTGGTAAGAAAACTTGACAAGGACAGATTAACACCAAAATATATTCTGGTAATGTAGCTAAGTATCAAGGATAAAGAATTATATTCAGAATTGGACACAAAGACTAAGAAATCATGACAGTGGCCTTAGACTCCTCAGTGACATCGAATGCCAGAGAATGGTGATGTGCAATATCTAAAAAAGGCTGAATATAAAAGCAAGACTAGTAATATTATGTACAGCCAAACTAATGTTTATAAAGACCAGAGTCTGCTACTCTTAAACCAACAAAAAATTCAAAACATACAATATCCAAGAACTCTTCTTAAAAATTATTCTTGGGCAAAAAGTACACTCAAAAAGAGTAATCAAAGTAAATAAGTAAAAAACTAAAACAACTGACATAGAAATTGTAATCCAAGCCGGGCTCGGTGGCTCAGCCTGTAATCCCGTGCTTTTGGGAGGCTGAGGTGAGTGGATTGCCTGAGCCAGTGGGTTCGAGATCCGCCTGGGCAGGCGAGACCTCATCTCTACAATAAAATCAAAAAATTAGCCGGGAGTAGTAGCGCGCGTCTGTAATTCTGGCTACTCGGAAGGCTGAGGCGGAAGGATCGCCGGAGCCCAGCAGGTCAAGACTGTGGTGGCCAGGAGCGGCCACTGCACTCCAGTCTTGGCAACAGAGTGAGACTCCAACTCAAAAAAAAAAAAGAAAGAAAGAAAGAAAGAAATTATAATCTAGTCAAACATTAAACAAGGGCATCAATTATGGAATTATGGTTATAGAATAAAATATAAATGACACCAAAATATTAAAAAATGACAATGGAAACTGTTCAAAGTTGGAACATGTAGTTACAAAACGTTTATTCAAGTTTCTTAGTATTTTCTATAATTTTATTTCTTTATTTTAGAAAATCTTTTAGGAGTAACTATCTCT
>NW_006968552.1:0-9605 GCF_000164805.1 Carlito syrichta | reverse complement strand
TACTTGCCTTATTATTGCTGTCTGATACACCTTGCCTTAATACTCCCTTCTGTTACTCCTTGCATTAGTAGTGCCGTCTGATACTCCTTGACTTATTAGTGCAGTCTGATACTCCTTGCCTTAATAGTACCGTCTGATTCTTCATGTCTCAGTAGTGCCATCTGATATTCCTTGCCTTATTAGTGCCATCTGATACTCCTTGCCATATTAGTGCCATCTGATACTCCTTGCCTTATTAGTGCTGTCTGATACTCCTTGCCTTATTAGTTCCGTCTGATACTCCTTGCCTTATTAGTGCCACCTGATACTACTTTCCATCTTAGTGCCGTATGATCCTACTTGCCTTATTATTGCCGTCTTTGACTCCTAGCCTTATTTTTGCTGTCTGATACTCCTTGTCTTAATATTACCGTCTGATACTCCTGGCTTAGTAGTGCCATCTGATACTCCTTGCCTTATTAGTGCTGTCTGATACTCCTTGCCTTATTAATTCCGTCTGATACTCCTTGCCTTATTAGTGCCACCTGATACTACTTTCCATCTTAGTGCCGTATGATCCTACTTGCCTTATTATTGCCGTCTTTGACTCCTAGCCTTATTTTTGCTGTCTGATACTCCTTGTCTTAATATTACCGTCTGATACTCCTGGCTTAGTAGTGCCATCTGATACTCCTTGCCTTATTAGTGCTGTCTGATACTCCTTGCCTTATTAGTTCCGTCTGATACTCCTTGCCTTATTAGTGCCACCTGATACTACTTTCCATCTTAGTGCCGTATGATCCTACTTGCCTTATTATTGCCGTCTTTGACTCCTAGCCTTATTTTTGCTGTCTGATACTCCTTGTCTTAATATTACCGTCTGATACTCCAGGCTTAGTAGTGCCATCAGATACTACTTGCCTTATTAGTGTCATCTGATACTCCTTGTCGTATTAGTTCCATCTGCTACCCCTTGCCTTATTAGTGCCGTCTGATACATTTTGTCTTATTAGTTCCGTCTGATACTCCTTGCCTTATTACTGCAGCCAAATCCCACTTGCCTTATTATACCAACAGATACTACATGCCTTATTAGTGCCTTCTGATCCTACTTGCCTTATTAGTGCCATCAAATCCTACTTGCCTTATTAGTGTCAAAAAATACTACGTGCCTTATTAGTGCCGTCTGATACTGCTTGCCTTATTAGGGCTATATGATACTACTTGCCTTCTTATTGCCGTCTGATACTATTTCCTTATTAGTGCCACAAATCCTACTTGCCTTATTAGAGCCAAAAGATACTACATGCCTTATTAGTTCCGTCTGATACTACTTGCTTTCTTATTGCCGTCTGATAGTCATTGCCTTCTTAGTGCGTCTGATACTACTTGCCTTATAAATGTCGTCTGATACTACTTGCCTTTTTAGTTCCGTCTGATACTCCTTGCCTTATTACTGGCGTCTGATACTCCTTGCCTTATTACTGGCGTCTGATACTCCTTGCCTTATTAGTGCTGTCTGATACTACTTGCCTTATTAGTGTCGTCTGATACTACTTGCTTTATTAGTCCCGTCTGATCCTACTTGCCTTATTAGTGCCGAATGATCCTAATAACCTTATTACAACCGTCTGATCCTACTTGCCTTATTAGTGCAGTCTGATATTCCTGGCCTTATTAGTGCCGTCTGATACTCCTTACCTTATTAGTTCCGTCAGATCCTACTTGCCTTATTAGTGCCGTCTGATCCTACTTGCCTTATTAGTGCAGTCTGATACTCCTGGTTTTACTAGTGCCGTCTGATACTCCTTGTCTTATTAGTTCCGTCTGATCCTACTTGCCTTATTAATGCCGTCTGTTCCTACTTGCCTTATTAATGTCGTCTGATCCTAATTTCCTTATTAGTGCCTTCTGATCCTACTTGCGTTATTAGTGCCGTCTGAGCCGAATTGCCTTATTAGTGCCGTCTGATCCTACTTGCCTTATTAGTGCCGTCTCATTCATCTTTCCTTATTAGTGCCGTCTGATACTGCTTGCGTTATTAGTGCCGTCTGATCCTTCTTGCCTTATTATTGCCATCTGAGAGTACTTGCCTTATCAGTGCCGTCTGATACTACTTGCCTTATATGTGCCGTCTGATACTACTTGCCTTCTTAGTACCGTCTGATACTACTTGCTTTCTTAGTGCCGTCTGATACTACTTGCCCTCTTAGTGTCGTCTGATACTACTTGCAATCTTAGTGTCGTCTGATATTACTTGCCATCTTATTGTCGTCTGATACTTCTTTCTTCTTAGTGTGGTCTGATACTACTTGCCTTCTTATTGTCGTCTAATACCTCTTGCCTTCTTAGTGTCTTCTGATACTCCTTGCCTTCCTAGTGTCGTATGATACTAGTTGCGTTGTTAGTGCCATCTGATACTCTTTGAATTGTTAGGGCCATCTGATACTAGTATCCTTAATAGTGCCCTCTGATACTACTTGCCTTGGTAGTGTCGTCTGATAATACTTGCTTTATTAATGCCGTCCAATCTTACTTGCCATATTAGTGCCGACTGATCCTTCCTGACTTATTAGTGTCGTCTGATCCTTCTTGCCTTATTAGTTCCGACTGATTCTACTTGCCTTATTAGTGCCGTTTGATCCTTCTTCCCTTATTAGTGCCATCTGATACTACTTGACTTATTAGTGCCGAATGATACTCCTTGCTTTAGTAGTGTCATCTGATACTCATTGTCTTATTAGTGCATTCTTATACTCCTTGTCTTAATATTTCCGGGTGATACTCCTTGCCTTATTAGTGACATATGATCCTATTTGCCTTATTAATACCGTGTGATATTGCTTGCCTTATTTGTGCCATCTGATGCTACTTGCCTTCTTTAAGTCGTCTGATACTACTTGTCTTTTTAATGTTTCTGATACTACTTGCCTTGTTAGTGCCGTGTGATACTATTTGCCTTTATAGTGCCGTCTGATACTATTTGCTTTGTTAGTGCCGTCTGATACTACTTGCGTTGTTAGTGCCGTCTGATACTACTTGCCTTAATAGAGCCTTCTGATACTCCTTGCCTTAGTAGTGCCATCTGATATTCCTTGCCTTATTAGTGCCGTCTGATCCTCCTTGCCATATAAGTGCCTTCTGATACTCCTTGCCTTATTAGTGCCGTCTGATTCGTCTTTCCTTATTAGTGCCGTCTTATACTCCTTGCCTTATTAGTTCCGTCTGATACTGCTTGCGTTATTATGTGCCATCTGATGCTTCTTGCTTTATTATTGCCTTCTGATACTACTTGCCTTACTTAGTGTCGTCTGATCCTACCTGCCTTGTTAGTGTGGTCTGATATTCCTTGCCTTCTTAGTGTCGTCTGATACTCCTTCCCTTCTTAGTGTCATCTGATACTACTTGCCTTCTTAGTGTCGTCTTATACTACTTGCGTTGTTAGAGCCGTCTGATACTAATTGCATTGTTAGTGCCGTCTTATACTACGTTCCTTATTGGTGCCATCTGATACTACTTCCCTTATCAGTGCCACCTCACACTACTTACCTTATTCGTGCCCTCTTGTACTACTTGCCTTATTAGTGTCGTCTGATACTACTTACCTTATTAGTCTGGTCTGATAATACTTACTCTAATAGTGCAGTCCGATACTACAGACCTTATTAGTGTCGTGTGATACTCCCTGCCTTATTATTGTCGTGTGATACTTCTTGCCTTATTAGTGTCATGTGATACTATATGCCTTATCAGTGTCGTGTTATACTACTTGCCTTATTAGTGTCGTGTCATATTACGTGTCTTTTTAGGGTGATGTGTTACTACTTGCCTTATTAGTGTCTTGTGATACTACGTGCCTTACTTGCCTAATTAGTGTCGTGTGTTACTACTTTCCTAAATAATGTCATGTGATACTACTTTCCTTATTAGTGTCGTTTGATACTACTTGCCTTATTAGTGTCATGTGATTCTACATGCCTTATTAGTGTCGTGTGATACTACTTTCTTATTTGTGTCGTATGATACTATGTGCCTCATTACAGTCGTGTGATACTACGTGCCTTATTAGTGTCGTGTGATACTACGTGTCTTATTAGTGTCTTGTTATACTACGTGCCATATTAGTGTCTTGTGACACTATGTGCCTTGTTGTCATGAGATACTACGTGCCTTATTAGTGTCATCTGATATTGCGTACCTTATTAGTGTCATCTGATACTACGAGCCTACTTAGTGTTGTCTGATTCTACGTTCCTTATTAGTGTAATCTGATACTACGTGCCTTCTTAGTGTCATCTGATACTATTTGCCTTCTTAGTGTTGTCTGATACTACTTGCCTTCTTAGTGTCGTCTGATACTACTTGCCTTCCTAGTGTCATCTGATACTACTTGCTTTCTTAGTGTCGTCTGATACTACTTGCCTTATTAGTGTCATCTGATACTACTTGCCTTTATTGTGTCGTCTGATACTAATGCCTTCTTTAGTCATCTGATATTACTTGCCTTCTTTTTGTCGTCTGAAACTACCTGCCTTATTGGTGCCGTGTGATACTTCTTGCCTTTTTATTGCTTTTTGATACTACATGCGTTTTTAGAGCCGTCTGATACTACTTGTCTTGTTAGTGACGTCTGATACTCCTTGACTTAATAGTGCCGTCTGATACTCCTTGCTTTATTATTGCCGTCTGAAACTCCTTGCCTTAATAGTACCGTCTGATACTCCTTGCCTTAGTAGTGTCGTCTGATAATCCTTGCCTTATTAGTGCCTTCTGATACTCCTTGCCATATTACTGCCATCTGATACCCCTTGCCTTATGAGTGCCATCTGATACTCCTTGTCTATTAACTCCATCAGATACTCCTTGCTTTATTAGTGCCGCCAAATCCTACTTGCCTTATTAGTACCAACAGATACTAAGTGCCTTATTGGTGCCGTCTGATACTACTTGCTTTATTTATGCCGTCTGATACTACTTGCTTTCGTAGTGCCGTCTGATACTATTTGCCTGTTAGTGCCATCTGATACTAATTGCCTTATTAGTGTTGTGTGATACTTGACTTCTTAGTGCCATCTGATACTAATTGCCTTCTTAGAGCTGTCTGTTACTACTTGCCTAGTTAGTGCCGTCTGATATTAATTGCCATCTTAGAGCCGTCTGACCCTACTTGCCTTATTTGTGCCGTCTGATTCTACTTGCGTTATAATTGCCGTTTGATACTGCTTCCCATTTTTGTGTCGTCTAATTCTCCTTGCCTTATTAGTGCCGTCTAATATTCCTTGTTTATTAGTGCTGTCTGATACTCCTTAACTTATTCGTGCATTATGATACTCCTTGCCTTATTATTTCCATCTGATACTCCTTGACTCATTAATGCCATCTGATCCTACTTGCCTTATTAGTGCCGTCTGATACTCCTTGTCATATAAGTGCCGTCTTACACTCCTTGCCTTATTTGTGCCGTCTCATTCATCTTTCCTTATTAGTGCCTTCTGATACTCCTTGCCTTATTAGTTCCATCTGATACTGCTTGCGTTATTAGTGCCGTCTAATACTTCTTGCCTTATTATTGCCGTCTGACACTGCTTGCCATATTAGTGCCGTCTGATACTACTTGCCTTCTTAGTGCCGTCAGATACTACTTGCCATTTTAGTGTCGTTTGATACTACTTGCCTTTTTAGTGAGGTCTGATATCCCTTGCCTTCTTAGTGTCGTCTGATACTCCTTGCCTTCTTAATGTCGTCTGATACTACTTGCCTTCTTAGTGTCGTCTTATACTACTTGCATTGTGATTGCCGTCTGATACTAATTGCATTGTTAGTGCTGTCTGATAATACTTTCCTTATTAGTGCCGTCTGATACTACTTGCCTTAATCGTGCCATCTCATACTCCTTGCCCTATTATTGCCGTCTGATACTCTTTGACTTAGTACTGCAGTCTGATACTACTTGCATTAGTAGTGCCGTCTGATAATCCTTGACTTATTAGTGCCGTCTGATACTCCTTGCCCTATAAGTGCCGTCTGTTACTCTTTCCTTATTAGTGCTGTCTCATTCATCTTTCCTTATTGGTGCCGTCTGATATTCCTTGCCTTATGAGTTCCGTCTGATACTGCTTGCGTTATTAGTGCCGTCTGATCCTTCTTGCCTTATTATTGCTGTCTGATACTACTTGCCTTCTTAGTGCCGTCTGATACTATTTGCCTTGTTAGTGCCTTGTGATACTACTTGCCTTCTTAGTGTCGTCTTATACTACTTGCGTTGTGAGTGCCTTCTGATACTACTTGCATTGTTATTGCCGTCTGATACTACTTTCCTTATTAGTGCCGTCTGACACTGCTTGCCTTGTTAGTGCCGTCTGATACTACTTGCCTTATTAGTGCCGTCTCATACTACTTACCTTATTAGTGCCATCTTGTACTACTTGCCTTATTAGTTCCTTCTGATACTACTTGCCTTAGTAGTACCGTCTGATATTTCTTGCCATATTAGTGCCGTCTGATTCTACTTGCCTTATAAGTGTCGTGTGATACTACTTGCCTTATTATTGTCATGTGATACTTCTTGCCTTATAGTATCATGGGATACTACAAGCCTTATTATTGTCGTGTGATACTACTTGACTTATAAGTGTCGTGTCATACTACATGCCTTATAAATGTGTCTGATACTACTTGCCTTATTTGTGTCATTTGATACTACTTGCCTTACTTCTTATTAGTGACGTGTGATACTACTTTCCTAAATAGTGTCGTGTAATACTACTTGCTCTATTAGTGTCGTGTCATACTTCTTGCCATATTATTGTCGTGTGATACTTCTTGTCTTATTAGTGTCATGTGATTCTACATGCCTTATTAGTGCCATGTGATACTACTTGCCTCATTAGTGTCATGTGATACTGTGTGCCTCATTAGTGTCATGTGATACTATATGCCTTATTAGTGTCGTGTGATACTACATGTCTTATTAGTGTCATGTTATACTATGTGCCGTATTAGTGTCTTGTGACACTTTGGGCCTTATTATTGTCATGTGATACTACGTGCCTTATTAGTGTCATCTGATATTACGTGCCTTATTAGTGTCATCTGATACTATGAGCCTTCTTAGTGTTGTCAGATTCTATATGCCTTATTAGTGTCATCTGATATTACTTGCCTTCTTAGTGTCATCTGATACTATTTGCCTTCTTAGTGTCGTCTGATACTACTTGCCTTCTTAGTGTCGTCTGATATTACTTGCCTTCCTAGTGTCATCTGATACTACTTGCCTTCTTAGTGTCATCTGATACTTCTTGCCTTCTTAGTGTCGTCTGATACTACTTGCCTTCCTAGTGTCGTCTGATACTACTTGCCTTCTTAGTGTCGTCTGATACTACTTGCCTTCCTAGTGTCATCTGATACTACTTGCCTTCTTAGTGTCTTCTGATACTACTTGCCTTCTTAGTGCCGTCTGAGTGTCATTGCCTTCTTAGTGCCGTCTGATACTACTTGCCTTATTAGTGTCATCTGATACTACTTGACTTCTTAATGCCGTCTGATACTAATTACCTTCTTAGTGCTGTCAGATACTACGTGCCATTTTAGTGCCGTCTGACACTACTTGCCTTGTTAGTGCCGTCTGATACTGCTTTCCTTATTAGTGCCGTCTGATTCTTCTTGCTTTATAATAGCCATATGACACTCCTTTCCATTTTAGTGCCATCTGATACTACTTGCCTTTTTAGTGCTGTCTGATACTACTTGCCTTTTTAGTGCAGTAAGATACTATTTGTCTTCTTAGTGTGGTCTGATACTCCTTGCGTTCTTAGTGTCATATGATACTACTTGCCTTCTTAGTGTCGTCTTATACTACTTGCGTTGTGAGTGCCGTCTGATACTACTTGCATTCTTATTGCCGTCTGATACTTCTTTCTTTATTAGTTCCATCTGATACTACTTGCCTTGTTAGTGCCTTCTGATACTACTTGCCTTAATCGTGACGTCTCATACTCCTTGCTTTATTATTGCCGTCTGATACTCCTTGACTTAATAGTGCGTCTGATACTCCTTTCCTTGGTAGTGCCGTCTGATAATCCTTGCCTTTAATAGTGCCGTCTGACACTCTTTGCCATATAAGTGCCGTCTGATACTCATTGCCTTATTAGTGCCGTCTGATTCATCTTTCCTTATTAGTGCCATCTTATACTCCTTGCCTTATTAGTTCCGACTGATACTGCTTGCGTTATTAGTGCCATTTGATCCTTGTTGCCTTTTTATTGCCATCTGATACTACTTGCCATATTAGTGCCGTCTGATACTACTTGCCTTATTAGTGCCGTCTGATACTACTTACGTTATTAGTGCCTTGTGATACTACTTGCTTCATTAGTCCCGTCTGATTCTACTTGCCTTCTTAGTGTCGCCTGATACTAGTTGCCTTCTTAGTGCCATCTGATTCTACTTGTAATGTTAGTGCCATCTGATGCTACTTGCCTTATTAGTGTCGTCTCATACTTCTTACCTTATTAATGCCGTTTTGTACTGCTTGTCTTATTAGTGCGTCCGATACTACTTGCCTTATTAGTCTCGTGTGATACTATTTGCCTTATTATTGTCACGTGATACTTCTTGCCTTATTAGTGTCATGGGATACTACATGCCTTATTAGTGTCGTGTGATACTGCTTACCTTAGTAGTGTCCTGTCATATTATGTGCCTTATAAGTGTCGTCTGATACTAGCCTTATTAGTGTCGTGTGATACTACGTGCCTTTCTTGTCTTATTAGTGTCATGTGATACTACTTTCATAAATAGTGTCGTGTGATACTACTTGCCTTATTATTGTCGTGTGATTCTTCTTGCCTTATTAGTGTCACGTGATTTTTCATGCCTTATTAGTGTAATGTGATACTACTTGCCTTATTAGTGTCGTGTCATACTATGTGCCTCATTAGGGTCGTGTGATACTACGTGTCTTATTAGTGTCATTTTATATTACGTGCCATATTAGTGTCTTGTGACACTATGTGCCTTTTTATTGTCATGTGATACTACGTGCCTAATTAGTGTCATCTTATATTACATGCCTTATTAGTGTCATCTGATACTACGAGCCTTCTTAATGTTGTCTGATTCTACGTGCCTTATTAGTGTCACCTGATATTACGTGCCTTCCTAGTGTCATCTGATACTACATGCCTTCTTAGTGTCATCTGATACTACTTGCCTTCTTAGGCTGTCTGATAGTCATTGCCTTCTTAGTGCCGTCTGATACTACTTGCCTTATTAGTGCCGTCTGATTCTACTTGCCTTATAATTGCCGTATGATACTCCTTGCCTTTTGAGTGCCATATGATACTACTTGCTTTATTAATGACGTCTGATACTCTTTCCTTTATTAGTGCCATCTGATACTCCATACCATATTACTGCATTCTGATACTCCTTGCCTTATTATCGTCGTCTGAACTCCTTCCCTTATTAGTGCCGTCTGTTCCTACTTGCCTTATTAGTGCCGTCTGATATTAGATGCCTTATTAGTGCCGTCTGATACTGTTTGTCTTATTAGTGCCGTATGATACTACTTGCCTTATTAGTGCCATCCGATCTTGCAGGCCTGATTAGTGTCGTGTGATGCTACT
>NW_006968551.1:0-1141 GCF_000164805.1 Carlito syrichta | reverse complement strand
CACTGCACTCCAGTCTGGGTGACAGAGTGACTCCAACTCAAAAAATAAAATAAAATGAAATAAAATAAAATAAAATTTCAACATTAAACATAACCCAAAAGCCATTTGCTGATTAGGATTTGAAAATACTCTGAGTTCCCCCAAAATGCACTTTTCTGTCTGTGGACTTAGAAACCAACCAATGAGAGCTCACCTAGACATACCAATCAAAGATCTCCTGGACGAACCAATCAGAGCTCAGGTGAACCAACCAACCAGATCTCACCTGAACTAACCAATTAGAGCTGGTTCACCTGAACCAACCAATCAGAGCTCACTTGCCTTGGCAATGGGGACCTCAGCTGTATCACAAGGCAGAAGGAATTGTAGCAACTCTTAAAAACTGAAACAAAGAAACCAGGAAGTTGAAGCACAATGCAGATTGTGCCATTTCTATTTTAGACAATGATTCCAGAAAACATCTGTGAAGAATTTAAAAGTTTAAATTAGACTTTAAAAACACTATCCTCCTTTGAAATGCATTGTTTTAAACTAACTTCTCTAAAATAATATGCTGGTCACTGCCTCGCTCTAAAAAGTGACTTCCTTGGCCTTTCTGTGGACACAAAGTCAGCAATCACTTGCTGAACGGTAGGCACCATGTACTGAAGTCAGGGACGCACAGACACAGAAACCCCAATTACCCTGAGATCCTCTGCATGAAGGGTCCTGGGATCCCCCACCTTACAACATGCCCAAAACCCTGGGCTTGGTACCTGCTCTGGGTTCTCCAAGTAGAGCAGTCCGTGGGTGGGCTCTGTTCTCCAGGGTCTCATTCCCTCCCTACTAAGCACATCCCCCTCAGCCTCCACCCTTCCAAACTTCACAGACCCCTCCTTTCTGCCACAGGATATGTGGCCCTGAAGTAGTATTTGTGGCTTTCTATCCAGCCACCTTTTTTCCTCCACCCTGCTATAATTCCTTCTGGCCGTTGGTGAGGGGTGTATTTTGATAATAAACTCAAAAAAGGCAGTCAATGAGGATGTTATTTTTTTTTCAGGACACATGTCCTCTCCTGTGTGTCTCACGATACCTGTTAAGTGACCAGTAGGGAAGGGTGAGGAAGAGCCCCTTGCCTCAATTGTCCACATCCACACCCTTC
>NW_006968550.1:0-3518 GCF_000164805.1 Carlito syrichta | reverse complement strand
TCCTCTGATACTATGTGCCTTATTATTGTGTTATGATACTACTTGCCTTATTAGTGTCGTCTGATACTACTTGACGTATTTGTGTCTTATGATAATAGTTGTCTTATTAGTGTCGTCTGATACTACTTGCCTTACTAGTGTCGTCTGATACTACTAGCCTTACTTGTGTCCTCTGATACTACTTCCCTTGTTAGTGTCGTTTGTTACTACTTGCCTTATTATTGCCTTCTGATACTACATGCCTTGTTAGTGTCTTTTGATACTTCTTGAATTATTAGTTTCTTATGATACTACTTGCCTTATTAGTGTCTTATAATACTACTTGCCTTATTAGTGTGGTCTAATACTACTTTCCTTGTTAGTGTCGTTTGATTCTACTTGCCTTATTAGTGTCGTCTGAAAATTCTTGCCTTAATAGTGTCGTCTGATACTACTTGCCTTATTAGTGTTTTATGATACTAATTTCCTTATTATTGTCTTATGATATTACTTGCCTTCTTAGTGTCGTCTGATACTGCTTGCCTTCTTAGTGTTGTCTGATATTACTTGCCATCTTAGTGTCGTCTGATACTCCTTGCCTTCGTAGTGTCGTCTGATACTTCTTGCCTTCTTAATGTCGTCTGATACTACTTACCTTCATAGTGTCGTCTGATACTACTTGCCTTGGTAGTGTAGTCTGATTCTACTTGCCTTGTCAATGCAGTCTACTCCTACTTTCCTTGCACTGCCATTTGATACTACTTGCCTTGTAAGTGCCGTCTGATACTACATGCATTGTTAGTGCCATCTGATACTACTTGCCTTTTTAGTGCCGTCTGATACTACTTCCTTTTTTAGTGCCGTCTGATACTACTTGCCTTGTTAATTCCGTCTGATATTACTTGTCTTAATAGTCCCGTCTGAAACTACTTGCCTTCATAGTTTCCGCTGATTCTGCTTACTGTATTAGTGTCGTGTGTTACTACTTGCATTATTAGTGTCGTCTGATACTACTTGCCTTAATAGTGTCGTCAGATACTACTTGCCCTATTAGTGTCTTATGATACTATTTCCCTTATTAGTGTCTTGTGATACTACTTGTCTTATTAGTGTCGTCTGATTCTATTTGCCTTATTAATGTCTTCTGATACTTCTGGCCTTATTAGTGTCTTATGATTCTTCTTACCTTATTAGTGTCTTATGATACTTCTTGACTTATTAGTGTTGTCTGATAATTCTTGCCGTATTATTATCGGTTGATACTACTTGCCTTATTAGTGTCGTCTAAAAGGACTTGCCTTATTAGTGTAGTCTGATACATCTAGCCTTATCAGGGTCGTTTGATACTACTTGCCTTATTAGTGTTGTCTGTTAGTACTTGCCCTATGAGTGTTGTCTGATGCTACTTTCATTATTAGTGTCGTAAGATGCTACTTTCCTTATAAGTATCGTCTGATACTACTTGAATTATTAGTGTCTTATGATACTACTTGCCTTATTAGTGTCTTATGATAATACTTGAGTTATGATTTTCGTCTGTTACTATTGCCTTATGAGTGTCTCCTGATACGACTTGCCTTATTATTATCTTTTGATACTACTTTCCTGATTAGTGTCTTCAGATACTACTTGCCTCCTTAGTTTCTTATGACACTACTTGGCTTATTAGTGTCTTATGATACTGCTTGCCCTGTTAGTGTCGTCTGATACTGCTTTCCTTATCAGTGTCGTGTGAAAATACTTGCCTTATCAGTGACTTATGATACTACTTGTCTTATTAGTGTCTTATGATACTGCTTGCCTTAATATTGTCTTATGATAGTGCTTGATTTATTAGTGTCTTATGATACACTTGCATTATTAGTGTCGTTTGATACTACTTGCCTTATTAGTGTCTTATGACACTACTTTCCTTATTAGTGTGGTCTTATACTACTTCCCTTATTAGTGTCTTCTTATACTACTTGCCTTATTAGTGTGTTGTGATACTTCTTGCATTATTAGAGTCTTATGATACTACTTGACTTATTAGGGTCTTATGACACAACTTGCCTTATTAGTGTCGTCTAATACTGCTTGCCTCATTAGTGTCGTCTGATACTTCTTGCCTTATTTCTGTCTTCTGATACTTCTTGTCTTATTAGTGTCTTATGATACTACTTGCCTTATCAGTGTCGTCTGATAGTACTTGCCTTATTAGTGCCGTCTGATACTACTTGAATTATTATTGTGTTCTGATATTACTTGCCTTACTAGTGTCGTCTGTTACTACTTTCCTTATTAGTGTATTCTGATACTTCTTGCCTTATTAGTGTCTTATGATACTACTTGCCTTATTAGTGTCATCTGATACTCTGTCTTATTAGTGTCTTATGACCTTATTTGTCTTATTAATGTCTTATATACTACTTGCCATATTAGTGTCGTCTGATACTACTTTCCTTATTAGTGTCACCTGACAATACTTGCCTCATTATTGTCTTCTGATACTACTTGCCTTATTAGTGTGTTATTATACTACTCTACTTATTAGGGTCGTCTGATACTACTGGCCTTATAAGAGTCTTATGATAACACTTGCCTTGTTAGATTCTTATGATATTTCTTGATTTATTAGTGTCGTCTGATACTACGAGCCTTATTATTGTCTTATGATACTACTTGCCTTATTAGTGTCGTCTGATACTACTTGACTTATTTGTGTCTTATGATATTACATACCTTATTAGTGTCATCTGTTAGTACTTGCCTTATTGGTGTCTTATGATAATACTTGTCCTATTATTGTTGTCTGATACTACTTTCTTAATTAGTGTCGTTGATACTACTTACCTTATTAGTATCGTCTGATACTACTTGCATTATCATTGCCATCTGATACTACTTGCCTTATTAGTGTCATCTGATACTACTAGCCTTACTTGTGTCATCTCATACTACTTGCCTTACTAGTGTCGTCTATTACTACTTGCCTGATTAGTGTCTTCTGATACTTCTTGCCGTATTAGTGTCTTATGATACTACTTGCCTTATTAGTGTCGTCTGGTAATTCTTGTCTTTTAAGTGTCTTATGACTGTATTTGTCTTATTAGTGTCATATATATTACTTGCCATATTAGTGTCGTCCGATACTACTTTCCTGATTAGTGTCACCTGACAATACTTGCCTCATTAGTGTCGTCTGATACTACTTGCCTTATTAGTGCGTTATGAAACTACTTTACTTAATAGTGTCGTCTGATACTACTGGCCTTATAAGTGTTTTATGATAACACTTGCCTTATTATATTCTTATGGTATCACTTGATTTATTAATGTCATCTGATACTACGTGCCATATTAGTGTCTTATGATGCTACTTGCCTTATTAGTGTAGTCTGATACTACTTGACTTATTTGTGTCTTATGATATTACATACCTTATTAGTGTGACCTGTTACTACTTGCCTTATTGATGTCTTATGATAATATTTGCCTTATTAGTGTTGTCTGATACTACTTGCCTTATTAGTATTGTCTGATACTACTTGCATTATCAG
>NW_006968549.1:0-521 GCF_000164805.1 Carlito syrichta | reverse complement strand
TCAACTTGCTGACTAACTAGCTGTCTTAAACATCTGACTTAATTAGAAAGCTGACTTAACTAGCTAACTTAGATAGCTGACTTATCTACTTAGCTAACTGACTTAACTGGCTAACCTAAATATTTAGCTAACTGACTTAAATACTTGAAATAAGTAGCTAACTATTCAGCTAGCTGAATAATGTGCTGACTTATCAAATTAACTTAGTAGTTAAGTAGCAGTCTTAAATAGATTACTTAAATAGTGAGCTAACTAGTGAGCTAGCTGACTTAGCTAGCTGACTTAATGAGTTGTTTTATGAGTTAGATAACTTTTTTAACTAGTTGGTAAATGAGCTAACTAGCTGACATAACTAGTTACTTAACTAGTTAGCTAGGTGACTAAATTTGTGGGCTGATGATTCAGTTGACTATTTAGCTTGTTTAAAAAGTTGGGTGACTACTCGGCTGAGTATTTAGCTGGGTTAACTAGTTGACTGAAGAATTGGCCCCCTGGTTAGCTCAGTTAACTAGTTGACTGGC
>NW_006968548.1:0-892 GCF_000164805.1 Carlito syrichta | reverse complement strand
TTTTAGTTCTCCTTCACTTAAGACCATCAAAGACCATAGCATCATATTATTTACTGAGTAATTAAAATAAATTTAGAAAACACAGAAAAGACAAAGAAGGGAACAAGAATCTCCTGTAATTCTACCCTCAAGGCAGACCCACCATTAACTTCTATACATTTTTATCAGTCAGCTCTTACTGCTGAAATATTGGTCTCTTCCTTTTTCTCACACATTTGTAGGTTGAAGGAAAGATCATAAATCTAAGCTATTGAGTTGGCTCTGAGTAACAAGGAGACTCCTGTAGACTATAACTGTCTTCCATCCAGCGATGGCCAAAGCACAAGAGGGGAAAACCCTATTTTTGAGTCTGGCCAAATTCCACACACTACTATCCCAATGACCAATGCAAGTCCCTGGTCAAGCTCAACATCAGTGGGTGAGGAAATATGCCCACCCTTAATGGAAGGAACTGCAAATTCCATGGCAGTAAGCTTTCATACAGAGAAAGCTGATGATTTGGAGTCAACATGTAGTTCAATCTGTCATAGTGTATTTATGTTTTGAATTCCAATAATAGGATGTTATTGTATTGGTGTTAGTTTCCACACTTATTTGGTGTTAATTTCCACCTCACACGTGCAAGAGGGCAGTTTACATAAGTCGTGTAATGTCCTAGCTGATTAAGTCAGCTAGTTATGTCAGCTGACTAGCCAGCTGGCTAGCTACTTAAGTCAGCTGGTTAGCAAACTGACTAGATAGGTAGCTAGCTAATTAAGCCAGCTAATTATTCAGCTAGCTAGTTAAGTCAGGTAGCTAGTCACATTGCAAGTCAGCTAGCTAGTTAAGTCAAGTAGCTAGTCAGCTAGCTAGTCAGCTAGATAGTTAAGTCAGCTATCAGCTAACTAGCCAG
>NW_006968547.1:0-308 GCF_000164805.1 Carlito syrichta | reverse complement strand
TATCCTCAGCCCTCTCACCACAGGGCCCACCATGAGTACCGGAAACAGAAGGGCCACTACTATCTAACACCGGGGCTTCTTGGAGCCACTAGCCATGAAGTACCCCAGCCGTCTCATCCTGGGGCCTCCTGGAGTCCAACAGAGAATGACCCCAGTCCTCTCTCCCCAAGGTCATCCTGGAGCCTTGGGCAGAGAAGTGCCCCGGCCCTCTCCCCCGAGGGCCCACCTGGAGCCATAGGCCAGCACCGCAGCCCTGTCAACTTGGGGGCCTCCTGGAGCCCCTGGCCAAGAAGCCTGGGTCTCTTACC
>NW_006968546.1:0-742 GCF_000164805.1 Carlito syrichta | reverse complement strand
CATTAAAATTATACCAAGTATCTTCTCAGACCACAGTGGAATATAATTAGAATTCAACAACAGAAAGAACTCCCAAAACTGTACCACTACAAGGAAACAAAAATACTTGCCTTGAATGGTTCTTGTATAAACAATGAAATTAAGGCAGGAGTAAAAAAATTCATTGACACAAATGAAAATAGTGACACAACATACCCAAACCACTGGGACACAGCAAAATCAGTTCTCAGAGAAAAGTTTTTTTAACATTAAATGTCTACATCAAAAAGATAGATTATAAATTAACAGCTTAAACTTGCATCTCAAGGAATTAGAAAAAAAAGAAGAATCTAAACCTAAAGCTAGCAGAAAGCAAATAACCAAAGATCAGAGAAGAACCAGATGAGATTGAGACAAAAGAAAGATACAAAGAATTAATGACTCAAAAGGGTGGTTCCTTGGAAAGATAAGCACAATTCACAGATCACTAGCTTTACCAACCAAGAAAAAAGGAGCAAAGACTCTAATAAATTCAATTAGAAATGACAGAGGTGATATAACAATTAATACCACAGAAATAAAAAAGATATTCAGAGACTACTATAAGCACCTCTATGGCAAAAAAAATGGAAAACATTGAGGAAGTGAATAAATTCCTGGAAATAAACAACCTCCCAATACTGAATTAGGAAGAAATAGATACCCTGCAAAGACCAATAACCAGCAATGAAATTGAATCAGTGATAAAATTATCTTCCAAAAG
>NW_006968545.1:0-491 GCF_000164805.1 Carlito syrichta | reverse complement strand
GTACCTGGATCTACTTTCTATTCTTCAATAACATTGATTAACTTCTAATATACTGTCTACGTGCTTATTTATCATGTTTACTGCTTATGATGTGTCTCCTCTCATTAAGTTGTGAACTCCAATAAGTCAAGAATTTCTGTCTGTCTTACTTACTGCTGTATCTTTAGTACTTGGAACATGTGTATAGTAGACACTTGATAATGAACATTTATTGAAAGAATGACCCACTGGCCCAGGTTATCAAAAGTGAGCCCTGTTTTACCCACAAACACTGTGGGTAAAATCCACAAAGGCACACTCCTTTCCTCAACCCACTGGCTAGGGATTCAGATGTTGTTCTCTTTGTGTGATTTTTGTTTTCTGTGGGCTTTTGGGGTTTTTTTGGTTGTTGTTGTTGTCTATTTCAGAGTATTATTTTCATGGCTTGTTTGTTTCTCATCCATCAGCTGTTCTATTCTACTGTGCAGTAACTCATAAACAATGGGGCTTGG
>NW_006968544.1:0-328 GCF_000164805.1 Carlito syrichta | reverse complement strand
GCGCTCACCATCTCAGCCACCGCTGGACCTCACGCACACACCCTCAGTTACCACCATGCCTCGCATTCACACCCTTGGCCTCTGCCATCACCCCGCCCGCGTCCGCAGACAACACTGTCTCTTGAACTTGCACTCTCTACCTCCACTGTCACTCGAGTGTACTCTTTTGGCCTCGGCCATCACCCATGCTCATGCCTTCTGCTTCCACAATCACACAAGCTCAGTCCATCCGCATCCACCTTCCCTCCTGCTTGTGCTCTCAGCAGACGCCATCACTGGAGTTCATAACCATGGCCTCCACAATCACCCACGCTAGCACCCTTGGCTG
>NW_006968543.1:0-337 GCF_000164805.1 Carlito syrichta | reverse complement strand
TTGGGCATCCATATTGAAGGAGGCATGGTAATTGAGCTAGTAAAATGAAGAAAACCCAATTGCCGGGGCAGTTATCTCAGAGGAAAGCCTGTCACTGGAGTATCCATCACAGATGAAGGTCGGTCACAAAGGCACACATCCCCAAGAAGGAATAGTCACTGGGACACCCATCAAAGAAAAGGTTTGTAACTGTGGCGCCCGTTACCCAGGAGGGTCAGTCACTGGGTCACAAATTATGGAGAAGGGTTAGTTACTGGGACTCCCATTACAGAAGAGGACTTGTCACTGGGTCTTTCATTACACAAGAGGGTCAGTGTTTGGGGCACTCATCAGAGTG
>NW_006968542.1:0-373 GCF_000164805.1 Carlito syrichta | reverse complement strand
GGTGTCACCAGCAGGCTGGGGTGGAGGAGAGGGTCGGGCATTCCCTCCTCTGGAGTTGGCAGCCTCTGATCAGCACCTTACACAAGCTTGAAGTTGCATGCTGAGTGCCTCAGCCAGGGTGGGCCTGGAATTCCAGAGCTCCAAAACTCCCAAGGGGCAGGTGGTGGCCCTGGGTCCCTCACAGCACACTTCAGCCAGAAATTGGACTGGTATCTCTGAGGGGTGGGCGGGTGCCCAGAGCCTCCCTGGGTGACCGGCAATTTGGTGCTGGGTGCTGGGCGTCATGATGTAGCCAGGGAGGGAGCTGGGTCCCGGGACTCCTGAGCAGATGGGAGTCACATATAGTGGAGCATCCACAGCCAGGGGCCGTAAT
>NW_006968541.1:0-405 GCF_000164805.1 Carlito syrichta | reverse complement strand
TCACGTTGGGGCCTTCATGGAGCCCTGGGCCCAAAGGCCTGGCCCTCTCACACCGGGACCTCCTAGAGTCCCAAGTACAGAGACATGGCCCTCTCACCCGGGGACCCTCATTGAGTCCTGGGGCCAGTGGCCTGGACCTCTCACCCTGGGGCCCTTCTGGAACTCCAGTCTCAGAGCAGGGACGCTCTCAACCTGAGACCTTCTGTAGTCCTGGGCCCAGAGCCCTGGCCCTATCACACCTGGGCCCTCCTAGAACCCCGGCTGAGAACACCGGAACTCTCACCCTGGAGCCCTGGGTCCAGACGGAACTCAGCCCTCTCAACCAAGGGCCCTCATGAAGTCCCGGGACCCAGATGGGCTCCGGCCCTATCGCCACATTGCCCTTGCTCCCCGGGGCCCTCTTAG
>NW_006968540.1:0-4773 GCF_000164805.1 Carlito syrichta | reverse complement strand
GCTAGTCACTGTGGCACACATAAGAGAGGAGGTGCAGTTTCTGGTTTGTTCATTATGGAAGAAGGCCAGTCATTGGGACAGCCATCACAGAAGGGGGCAGATCACTGGTGCACCAAACTGGGGCCCTCATCACTGAGGAGAGGCAGTCACTGAAAACGCATCACACTGAAAGTCTTGTCACTGAGTCACCAATTATGCAGGATGCCTAATTACTTGGATACTTTTCACAGAGCAGGACTAGTCACTAGGAAACCTTTATGGAGAATTGGTGCTCCAGTCACTGTGGCTACAATCACCGAGGAGACACAGTCACTGGGACACCAATAATGGAGAAGTTCTAGTCATTGGGGTACCTATTATGTAGGAAACCAGTCTCTTGTCAGGGATAATTGAGGAATGCCAGTCACTGGGGCACCTATTACAGAGGAGGATCAATGGCATATATGTAACAGAGTAGGACCAGTGGCTGGGACACACATCAAAGAGGAGTGCCAGTCAAAAAGGCTTGCATCACAGAGGACTAGACAAGGTGACTCACATCACAGAAGAGGGCTTGTCACTGTGGCAACCATCAATGAGGACAGCTAGTCACTGGGGCACCATTTATGGAAGAAATCCAGTCAATGGTAGTCCCATCACAGAGAAGGATCAGTCACTGGGGCACCCATCACAAAGGAGGGTCAATCAAAAAGCACACATCACTGAGAAGGGTTAGTTACTGTGACTCACATAACAGAAGAGGGCTTGTCATTGTGACACAAAACACAGAGGAAGGCAAGTTAGTTGTACATCAACATGGAGGAGGGCCAGTCAATGGTACTCCCATCACAGAGAAGGGTCAGTCACTGGGGTACAAAATGTGAGGAGGTGTAGTCACTGGGACTTACATCAAAGATGAGTGCCAGTCACTATGATGGTTGACGCAGAAGAGGGTCAATCACTTGGGAACCCAACACAGATGACAGCCAGTCACTTGGGCACTCATCACAGAGCAAGAGCAACCATAATAGATGAGAACTTGAACACACATCATAGGTAGACAAGTTATGAGGGGACACCTCACAGATGAAGGCTAGTCACTGGGACCCCCAGCACAGTGGAGGGCTACTCACTGTGTCACTCACAACAGATGAAGGCCAGTCACTGGTGCACCCATTATCAAAGTGGGCCAGTCATTGGGACACACTTCATAGACGAGGGGTAGTCACTTTGGCAACCTTTATTGCAGAGAGCTGGTAACTGGGACATCCATCACAGAAGAAGGCCAGTCATTGGGCTACCCATCACAGAAAATGGCCATTCACTGGACACAAATATAAGTGGTGGGTCAGTCACTGGGACATTCCTTACGGAGGAGGTCTAGTCACTGAAGCATCCATCACTAAGTAAAGATAGACATTGTGGCACCCATAACAGAGGATGGCAAGACATGGGGCCACCCAATTTGGAAAAGGGCCAGTCACTGTGGCAACAATCACGTAGGAAACATCATTAATGGAGCACCTATCAGGAAGGAGGCCCTGTCACTGGCAAACCCATTGCAGGGGAGGGTCAGTCACTGGGGTACCCATTATGGAGAAGGTCCACTCACTGGATCACCCATTACAAAGGCGGACTAGGAATTGGGATACACATTATGGAGGAGGCCCAGTAAGTGTGACACCCATGATAGAGGAGAGTTAAGCACTGGAGCAACCAATGTGGAGGAGGACCAGTCACTGAAATATCAATTTCAAAGGCAGCTCAGTCCCTGGGGCATGCATATTAGAGGAGGACCTGTCACTGTGGCTACCATTAATGGGGAAGGCCTGTTACTGGGACACTTATCACAGAGAAGAGCCAGTCACTGAGGAACCCATCACCGATGAGTACCACTTGCTGGACTTTTCTCATAGAGGACGACCAGTCATTTCAGTAACCAACACAGAGCAGTGTTAGTCACTGGGGCACCCATCACAGAAAATAATAGACACTGGGACACAGATCACAGAAGACCTATTACAGGATACTCCTTATGGAGGTGAAACAATCACTAAGCCACCAAAAACAGAGAAGAATCTATCACTTAGGCACCCATCCCAGAAGAGGCCTATCACTTAGGCATCCATCACAGAGGACAACTAGTCACTGAGGGACCCCCAGGAGTAGTCCCAGTCACTGGGACTCCCATGTCATAGGAGGACTAGTCACTGAGTACCAATAAAGAATAGAGAGTCATTGTATATCCACTACAGAGGAGGGTCAATCACTGGGGCACACATCACACAGGAGACCAAGTCATGTGTCAACCAATCACACAGTAGGGCTAGTCACTTAAGCACACATTATGGAGGAGGGCTAGGAATTGGGACACACAACATAGAGGAGTACCTGTCATGGGACACTGGTCACAAAGAAGGTGTACCCACTGGGCATCCATTACAGAGTAGGGACACTCACTGGGACAGTCATCACAGAACAGGGCCAATCACTGGAACACCAATCACAAATGCCAGTCACTGAGGCACCCGTCAAAATAGAGACGTAGTCACTGGGCACATATCACAGAGGAATGTCAGTGAACGTGACATCCATCACATAGGAGGGTCAGTCACTGAGGCACTCATCACATGTGCAGGCTAGTCAGGGTAGCACCCCACAAAGAGGAGGACCAGTCACAGATGCATCCATCAAAGAAAAGGGCTAGTTACTGGGCAACAGTTTGAAGGGAGCTGAGCCACTGGTGCAGCAATCACACAGGAGACCCATTCACAGTGGCACCCATTTTGGAGAAGGGCTAGTCACCAGAGAACCCATTATGAGGAGGACAAGTAATTGGGACACTCATCACTGAGGAGGGAAAGTCAATAGTGCACCCATAATGGAAGTGGACCAGTCACTGTGGCAACAATAATTGAGATGGTCTAGTCACCAGGACACCCAGAATGGAAGATGAAGAGTCACTGATAGACCTATTATGTAAGAGACCTAGTCAGTGGAGCAGCAATCACAAAGGAAAGCGAAACAGTGGGACACCCATTACAGAAGAGAGTAGGTCACTGGGGTATTTTTCACAGAAGAGGGCCAGTCACTGGGGCAACCATCATTGAGGAGGGCGAGTTACTGAGGAACCCATACTGGAGAGGCTCAGTCACAGGATCATTTATCACATAGAAGAGTCAGTCACAGGGACATCAATCACAGAGGAGAGCCAGTCACTGTGACATCCATCACAGAGGACTTCTAGTCATTAGGATGTAAAAACTGTGGTGGGATACTCAAGAGGGCTAGTCACTGGAACAACCATTATTGGTGAGGTCCACTCACTTGTGCACCAATCATAGAGGAGGCCCAGTCCCTGGGACACCCATAATGGAGGTGGGCAAGTCACTGGTGCACCAATTATGGAGAAGGCCTAGTCATTGGGGTTCAAATCACAAAGGAAGTTCTGATACTGGTACACCAGTCACAGAGGTAGTACAGTCACTGAGGCACCATAACAGAAGACAGTCAGTCAGTGGTGTACCCATCACAGAGGACAGAGGAAAGCTAGTCACTAGGGTATCCATTATGGATGAAGGCTAGTCACTGAAGCACCCTTCACAGAGAAGTCACAACCAGTGTGTCACATGTCAAAGAGAATTGCCAGTCACAGAGGCAACCATCAGACAGAAGACCAGTCACTGGACCTTCCATTAGCAGAAAGTCAAGTCACTGGGGCACATATCACAGTTGAGGGCTAGTCAAACAGGAACACTTTAGAAAGAAGACCAAGTAACTTAATCATTTATCAAATAGGAGGGCCAGTCACTGAGGCAACAAGCACAGAGGAGCCTCAGTCATTTGGAAACCCATTAGAAGGAGGTCCAATCGCTTGGGCAATCATCACAGAGTAAGCACAGTCACTGGGACACCCATCACACAGGAAGACTAATCACTGGGGCACCTATCACAGAGGAGACATAGTCCTTTTTGTATTCATCATAGAGGATGGCCAGTCACTGGGGTACACATTTCAGATGCATTCCAATCACTGGGCTACCCATCAAAAATGAGTTTCAGTCAGTGGGGTACCCATCACATATGAGTTACAGTTCACTATGATGAGTTCCTCATCACAGAGGAGAGTCAGCCACTGGAGCAATGATCACATAGAAGGGCCAAACGCAAGAGGAGGAACAATCACTGAGGTTCCCACTGCAGAAGAGAGACAGTCACTGAGGTTCCCATTTCAGAAGTGGGTCAGTCATTGGGACATCCATCACAGAAGAGGTCCAGTCACTGGAGAAACCATCACAGAGGAGGGTGCAAGTCACTGTGGCATGAATGAGTGGAGGGATAGTCACTGGGAAACCTATTAAGGAGGAGGGCAAGTAACTGAGGCACCAATCTCTGAGGAGTTACAGTCATTGGAGCTATAATGGAGGAAGGCTTGTGACTGGGGCACTCATTAGGTGGAAGACACGGTCACTGGGGCAGTGATCACAGAAGAAATCCAGTCACTGTGGCACTTATCACGGAGGAGGATCAGTTAGTGGAGTGTTTTTAGCAAAGAAAGGCCTGAGGGAAATTGCTAGGGTAGGTAGGGGCATACCTCATCAACAAGAGTACCAGCATGATTAATGTTGATATGCCTAACCCTGAATAGTGTCCCACATCTATAAAACAAACAAACAAACAAACAAATAAATAAATAAAGGAGGGCCTGTCACCTGGAGGGCCCACCATAAAAGCGGGCCAGTCTAAAAGGCTCATTTTATAGAGGAGATCTAGTTACTGGGTCTCACATCACAG